>NW_025721231.1:0-257690 GCF_922984935.1 Meles meles | reverse complement strand
GGCACCAGAGGGCCGCAGGGCCGCCCCCCCGGGGCCCTGTCCGGGATCGCGTGTCGTCGCGTTCCGGCACCGCCAGGAGGAGCTCCGGGCGGCGGGCCCCGGGGAGGCCGACGCCTCCCGCTCCTCAGCCTCCGGGGGTCCCCTCCCTGGCGCCGGCCGCTGGGGGCCGGGCCAGCCCCGAAAGCCGGGCCCGGGCCCGGGCCTGCTTGCTCAGCCTTCCGTTGCCAGGGCCTGAGCCTGGGGCCTCCGCATGGGGAACCCTGAGTCCCGCGCCACGAGTCCCCCCCGACCGTCCCGGCGACGACGGCACCTTTCGCGGCTTCGTCCCAGCCGTGGAGTGAGAGATCACTCCGTTCCCCCACAGAGGCCAGCCCCCTCCACGGGCGCCCCGGCCGCCCGCCACGGCGGAGGCGGACGCCCGGCCACGGCGCCTCCATCCACTCTGCTCGGGGAAAACTCCCCGGCGCCGGGGCCGCCGGCCGCGCCCCATCGTCGCGGCTCGTTTTCCGGGTGGCCGCGCCATGCCCCGAGCGAGAAAGGGCCCTGCTCCACGTGGCCCTGGCGCTGACCAGGGCTGCCCAACGCCGGCCAATTCTCACGAGCGTTCTGCCCAAATCGATCACGATTTGGGCAGAACGCTCGTGAGAATTGGCCGGAAAACGCCCGGCGAACACACTTCGGGCACCAGAGGGGCCGCAGGGCCGCCCCCCCGGGGCCCTGTCCGGGAACGCGGTGTCGTCGCGTTCCGGCACCGCCAGGAGGAGCTCCGGGAGGCGGGCCCCGGGGAGGCCGACGCCTCCCGCTCCTCAGCCTCCGGGGGTCCCCTCCCTGGCGCCGGCCGCTGGGGCCTGGCCGGCCCCGAAAGCCGGGCCCGGGCCCGGGCCTGCTTGCTCAGCCTTCCGTTGCCAGGGGCCTGAGCCTGGGGGCCTCCGCATGGGGAACCCTGAGTCCCCGCGCCACGCGTCCCCCCGACCGTCCCGGCGACGACGGCACCTTTCGCGGCTTCGTCCCAGCCGTGGAGTGAGAGATCACTCCGTTCCCCCACAGAGGCCAGCCCCCTCCAGGGGCGCCCCGGCCGCCCGCCACGGCGGAGGCGGACGCCCGGCCACGGCGCCTCCATCCACTCTGCTCGGGGAAAACTCCCCGGCGCTGGGGCCGCCGGCCGCGCCCCATCTTCGCGGCTCGTTTTCCGGGGAGGCCGCGCCATGCCCCGAGCGAGAAAGGGCCCTGCTCCACGCGGCCCTGGGCGCTGACCAGGGCTGCCCAACGCCGGCCAATTCTCACGAGCGTTCTGCCCAAATCGATCCCGATTTGGGCAAGACGCTCGTGGAGAATTGGCCGGAAAACGGCCCGGCGAACACACTTCGGGCACCAGAGGGCCGCAGGGCCGCCCCCCCCGGGGCCCTGTCCGGGATCGCGTGTCCGTCGCGTTCCGGCACCGCCAGGAGGAGCTCCGGGAGGCGGGCCCCGGGGAGGCCGACGCCTCCCGCCCCTCAGCCTCCGGGGGTCCCCTCCCTGGCGCCGGCCGCTGGGGCCGGGCCAGCCCCGAAAGCGGGCCCGGGCCCGGGCCTGCTTGCTCAGCTTCCGTTGCCAGGGGCCTGAGCTGGGGGCCTCCGCATGGGGAACCCTGAGTCCCGCGCCACGAGTCCCCCCGACCGTTCCCGGCGACGACGGCACCTTTCGCGGCTTCGTCCCAGCCGTGGAGTGAGAGATCACTCCGTTCCCCCACAGAGGCCAAGCCCCCTCCACGGGCGCCCCGGCCGCCCGCCACGGCGGAGGCGGACGCCCGGCCACGGCGCCTCCATCCACTCTGCTCGGGGAAAACTCCCCGGCGCCGGGGCCGCCGGCCGCGCCCCATCGTCGCGGCTCGTTTTCCGGGGTGGCCGCGCCATGCCCCGAGCGAGAAAGGGCCCTGCTCCACGCGGCCCTGGGCGCTGACCAGGGCTGCCCAACGCCGGCCAATTCTCACGAGCGTTCTGCCAAATCGATCCCGATTTGGGCAGAACGCTCGTGAGAATTGGCCGGAAAACGCCGGCGAACACACTTCGGGCACCAGAGGGCCGCAGTGCCGCCCCCCCGGGGCCCTGTCCGGGAACGCGTGTCGTCGCGTTCCGGCACCGCCAGGAGGAGCTCCGGGAGGCGGGCCCCGGGGAGGCCGACGCCTCCCGCTCCTCAGCCTCCGGGGGTCCCCCTCCCTGGCGCCGGCCGCTGGGGCCGGGCCAGCCCCGAAAGCCGGGCCCGGGGCCCGGGCCTGCTTGCTCAGCCTTCCGTTGCCAGGGGCCTGAGCCTGGGGGCCTCCGCATGGGGAACATTGAGTCCCGCGCCACGAGTCCCCCCGACCGTCCCGGCGACGACGGCACCTTCCGCGGCTTCGTCCCAGCCGTGGAGTGAGAGATCACTCCGTTCCCCCACAGAGGCCAGCCCCCTCCAGGGGCGCCCCGGCCGCCCGCCACGGCGGAGGCGGACGCCCGGCCACGGCGCCTCCATCCACTCTGCTCGGGGAAAACTCCCCGGCGCTTGGGCCGCCGGCCGCGCCCCATCTTTCGCGGCTCGTTTTCCGGGTGGCCGCGCCATGCCCCGAGCGAGAAAGGGCCCTGCTCCACGCGGCCCTGGGCGCTGACCAGGGCTGCCCAACGCCGGCCAATTCTCACGAGCGTCTGCCCAAATTGATCCCGATTTGGGCAAGACGCTCGTGAGAATTGGCCGGAAAACGCCCGGCGAACACACTTCGGGGCACCAGAGGGCCGCAGGGCCGCCCCCCCGGGGCCCTGTCCGGGAACGCGTGGTCGTCGCGTTCCGGCACCGCCAGGAGGAGCTCCGGGAGGCGGGCCCCGGGGAGGCCGACGGCTCCCGCTCCTCAGCCTCCGGGGGTCCCCTCCCTGGCGCCGGCCGCTGGGGCTGGGCCGGCCCCGAAAGCCGGGCCCGGGCCCGGGCCTGCTTGCTCAGCCTTCCGTTGCCAGGGGCCTGAGCCTGGGGGCCTCCGCATGGGGAACCCTGAGTCCCGCGCCACGAGTCCCCCCGACCGTCCCGGCGACGACGGCACCTTTCGCGGCTTCGTCCCAGCCGTGGAGTGAGAGATCACTCCGTTCCCCCACAGAGGCCAGCCCCCTCCAGGGGCGCCCCGGGCCGCCCGCCACGGCGGAGGCGGACGCCCGGCCACGGCGCCTCCATCCACTCTGCTCGGGGAAAACTCCCCGGCGCTGGGGCCGCCGGCCGCGCCCCATCTTCGCGGCTCGTTTTCCCGGGTGGCCGCGCCAGTGCCCGAGCGAGAAAGGGCCCTGCTCCACGCGGCCCTGGGCGCTGACCAGGGCTGCCAACGCCGGCCAATTCTCACGAGCGTTCTGCCCAAATCGATCCCGATTTGGGCAAGACGCTCGTGAGAATTGGCCGGAAAACGCCCGGCGAACACACTTCGGGCACCAGAGGGCCGCAGGGCCGCCCCCCCGGGGCCCTGTCCGGGATCGCGTGTCATCGCGTTCCGGCACCGCCAGGAGGAGCTCCGGGAGGCGGGCCCCGGGAGGCCCGACGCCTCCCGCTCCTCAGCCTCCGGGGGTCCCCCTCCCTGGCGCCGGCCGCTGGGGCCGGGCCAGCCCCCGAAAGCCGGGCCCGGGCCCGGGCCTGCTTGCTCAGCCTTCCGTTGCCAGGGGCCTGAGCCTGGGGGCCTCCGCATGGGGAACCCTGAGTCCCGCGCCACGAGTCCCCCCGACCGTCCCGGCGACGACGGCACCTTTCGCGGCTTCGTCCCAGCCGTGGAGTGAGAGATCACTCCGTTCCCCCACAGAGGCCAGCCCCCTCCACGGGCGCCCCGGCCGCCCGCCACGGCGGAGGCGGACGCCGGCCACGGCGCCTCCATCCACTCTGCTCGGGGAAAAACTCCCCGGCGCCGGGGCCGCCGGCCGCGCCCCATCGTCGCGGCTCGTTTTCCGGGTGGCCGCGCCATGCCCCGAGCGAGAAAGGGCCCTGCTCCACGCGGCCCTGGGCGCTGACCAGGGCTGCCCAACGCCGGCCAATTCTCACGAGCGTCTGCCCAAATCGATCCCGATTTGGGCAGAACGCTCGTGAGAATTGGCCGGAAAACGCCCGGCGAACACACTTCGGGCACCAGAGGGCCGCAGTGCCGCCCCCCCGGGGCCCTGTCCGGGAACGCGTGGTCGTCGCGTTCCGGCACCGCCAGGAGAGCTCCGGGAGGCGGGCCCCGGGGAGGCCGACCGCCTCCGCTCCTCAGCCCCCGGGGGTCCCCTCCCTGGCGCCGGCCGCTGGGCCGGGCCAGCCCCGAAAGCCGGGCCCGGGCCCGGGCCTGCTTGCTCAGCCTTCCGTTGCCAGGGGCCTGAGCCTGGGGGCCTCCGCATGGGGAACCCTGAGTCCCGCGCCACGAGTCCCCCCGACCGTCCCGGCGACGACGGCACCTTTCGCGGCTTCGTCCCAGCCGTGGAGTGAGAGATCACTCCGTTCCCCCACAGAGGCCAGCCCCCTCCACGGGCGCCCCGGCCGCCCGCCACGGCGGAGGCGGACGCCCGGCCACGGCGCCTCCATCCACTCTGCTCGGGGAAAACTCCCCGGCGCTGGGGCCGCCGGCCGCGCCCCATCTTCGCGGCTCGTTTTCCGGGTGGCCGCACCATGCCCCGAGCGAGAAAGGGCCCTGCTCCACGCGGCCCTGGGCGCTGACCAGGGCTGCCCAACGCCGGCCAATTCTCACGAGCGTTCTGCCCAAATCGATCCCGATTTGGGCAAGACGCTCGTGAGAATTGGCCGGAAAACGCCCGGCGAACACACTTCGGGCACCAGAGGGCCGCAGGGCCGCCCCCCCGGGGGCCCTGTCCGGGAACGCGTGTCGTCGCGTTCCGGCACCGCCAGGAGGAGCTCCGGGAGGCGGGCCCCGGGGAGGCCGACGCCTCCCGCTCCTCAGCCTCCGGGGGTCCCCTCCCTGGCGCCGGCCGCTGGGGGCCGGGCCGGCCCCGAAAGCCGGGCCCGGGCCCGGGCCTGCTTGCTCAGCCTTCCGTTGCCAGGGTCCTGAGCCTGGGGGCCTCCGCATGGGGAACCCTTAGTCCCGCGCCACGAGTCCCCCCGACCGTCCCGGCGACGACGGCACCTTTCGCGGCTTCGTCCCAGCCGTGGAGTGAGAGATCACTCCATTCCCCCACAGAGGCCAGCCCCCTCCACGGGCGCCCCGGCCGCCCGCCACGGCGGAGGCGGACGCCCCGGCCACGGTGCCTCCTTCCACTCTGCTCGGGGGAAAACTCCCCGGCGCCGGGGCCGCCGGCAGCGCCCCATCGTCGCGGCTCGTTTTTCCGGGTGGCCGCGCCATGCCCCGAGCGAGAAAGGGCCCTGCTCCACGCGGCCCTGGGCGCTGACCAGGGCTGCCAACGCCGGCCAATTCTCACGAGCGTTCTGCCCAAATCGATCCCGATTTGGGCAGAACGCTCGTGAGAATGGCCGGAAAACGCCCGGCGAACACACTTCGGGCACCAGAGGGGCGCAGGGCCTCCCCCCCGGGGCCCTGTCCGGGATCGCGTGTCGTCGCGTTCTGGCACCGCCAGGAGGAGCTCCGGGCGGCGGGCCCCGGGGAGGCCGACGCCTCCCGCTCCTCAGCCTCCGGGGGTCCCCTCCCTGGCGCCGGCCACTGGGGCTGGGCCAGCCCCGAAAGCCGGGCCCGGGCCCGGGCCTGCTTGCTCAGCCTTCCGTTGCCAGGGGCCTGAGCCTGGGGGCCTCCGCATTGGGAACCCTGAGTCCCGCGCCACGAGTCCCCCCCGACCGTCCCGGCGACGACGGCACCTTTCGCGGCTTCGTCCCAGCCGTGGAGTGAGAGATCACTCCGTTCCCCACAGAGGCCAGCCCCCCTCCACGGGCGCCCCGGCCCGCCCGCCACGGCGGAGGCGGACGCCCGGCCACGGCGCCACAATCCACTCTGCTCGGGGGAAAACTCCCCGGCGCCGGGGCCGCCGGCCGCGCCCCATCGTCGCGGCTCGTTTTCCGGGTGGCCGCGCCATGCCCCGTGCGAGAAAGGGCCCTGCTCCACGCGGCCCTGGGCGCTGACCAGGGCTGCCCAACGCCGGCCAATTCTCACGAGCGTTCTGCCCAAATCGATCCCGATTTGGGCAGAACGCTCGTGAGAATTGGCCGGAAAACGCCCGGCGAATACACTTCGGGCACCAGAGGGCCGCAGGGCCGCCCCCCCGGGGCCCTGTCCGGGATCGCGTGTCGTCGCGGTTCCGGCACTGCCAGGAGGAGCTCCGGGCGGCGGGCCCCGGGGAGGCCGATGCCTCCCGCTCCTCAGCCTCCGGGGGTCCCCTCCCTGGCGCCGGCCGCTGGGGCCGGGCAGCCCCCGAAAGCCGGGCCCCGGGCCCGGGCCTGCTTGCTCAGCCTTCCGTTGCCAGGGGCCTGAGCCTGGGGGCCTCAGCATGGGGAACACTGAGTCCCGCGCCACGAGTCCCCCCGACCGTCCCGGCGACGACGGCACCTTTCGCGGCCTTCATCCCAGCCGTGGAGTGAGAGATCACTCCGTTCCCCCACAGAGGCCAGCCCCCTCCACGGGCGCCCCGGCCGGCCCGCCACGGCGGAGGCGGACGCCCGGCCACGGCGCCTCCATCCACTCCGCTCGGGGAAAAACTCCCCGGCGCCGGGGCCGCCGGCCGGCGCCCCATCGTCGCGGCTCGTTTTCCGGGTGGCCGCGCCATGCCCCGAGCGAGGAAAGGGCCCTGCTCCACGCGGCCCTGGGTGCTGACCAGGGCTGCCCAACGCCGGCCAATTCTCACGAGCGTTCTGCCCCAAATCGATCCCGATTTGGGCAGAACGCTCGTGAGAATTGGCGGGGAAAACGCCCGGCGAACACACTTCGGGCACCAGAGGGCCGCAGGGCCGCCCCCCCGGGGCCCTGTCCGGGATCGCGTGTCATCGCGTTCCGGCACCGCCAGGAGGAGCTCGGGCGGCGGGCCCCTGGGCGGCCGACGCCTCCCGCTCCTCAGCCTCCGGGGTCCCCTCCCTGGCGCCGGCCCCTGGGGCCGGGCCAGCCCCGAAAGCCGGGCCCGGGCCCGGGCCTGCTTGCTCAGCCTTCCATTGCCAGGGGCCTGAGCCTGGGGGCCTCCGCATGGGGAACACTGAGTCCCGCGCCACGAGTCCCCCCGACCGTCCCGGCGACGACGGGCACCTTTCGCGGCTTTCGTCCCAGCCGTGGAGTGAGAGATCACTCCGTTTCCCCCACAGAGGCCAGCCCCCTCCACGGGCGCCCCGGCCGCCCGCCACGGCGGAGGCGGATGCCCGGCCACGGCGCCTCCATCCACTCTGCTCGGGGGGAAAACTCCCCGGCGCCGGGGCCGACGCCGCGCCCCATCGTCGCGGCTCGTTTTCCGGGTGGCCGCGCCATGCCCCGAGCGAGAAAGGGGCCCCTGCTCCACGCGGCCCTGGGCGCTGACCAGGGCTGCCCAACGCCGGGCCCAATTCTCACGAGCGTTCTGCCCAAATCGATCCCGATTTGGCAGAACGCTCGTGAGAATTGGCCGGAAAACGCCCGGCGAACACACTTCGGGCACCAGAGGGCCGCAGTGCCGCCCCCCCGGGGCCCTGTCCGGGAACGCGTGTCGTCGCGTTCCGGCACCGCCAGGAGGAGCTCCGGGAGACGGGCCCCGGGGAGGCCGATGCCTCCCGCTCCTCAGCCTCCGGGGGTCCCCTCCCTGGCGCCGGCCGCTGGGGGCCGGGCCGGCCCCGAAAGCCGGGCCCGGGCCCGGGCCTGCTTGCTCAGCCTTCCGTTGCCAGGGTCCTGAGCCTGGGGGTCTCCGCATGGGGAACCCTTAGTCCCCGCGCCACGAGTCCCCCCGACCGTCCCGGCGATGACGGCACCTTTCGCGGCTTCGTCCCAGCCGTGGAGTGAGAGATCACTCCGTTCCCCCACAGAGGCCAGCCCCTCCACGGGCGCCCCGGCCGCCCGCCACGGCGGAGGCGGACGCCCGGCCACGGCGCCTCCATCCACTCTGCTCGGGGAAAACTCCCCGGCGCCGGGGCCGGCCGGCCGCGCCCCATCGTCGCGGCTCGTTTTCCGGGTGGGCCGCGCCATGCCCCCGAGCGAGAAAGGGCCCTGCTCCACGTGGCCCTGGGCGCTGACCAGGGCTGCCCAACGCCGGCCAATTCTCACGAGCGTTCTGCCCAAATCGATCCCGATTTGGGCAGAACGCTCGTGAGAATTGGACGGAAAACGCCCGGCGAACACACTTCGGGCACCAGAGGGCCGCAGGGCCGCCCCCCCCGGGGCCCTGTCCGGGAACGCGTCGTCGCGTTCCGGCACCGCCAGGAGGAGCTCCGGGAGGCGGGCCCCGGGGAGGCCGACGCCTCCCGCTCCTCAGCCTCCGGGGGTCCCCTCCCTGTCGCCGGCCGCTGGGGCCGGGCCGGCCCCCGAAAGCCGGGCCCGGGCCCGGGCCTGCTTGCTCAGCCTTCCGTTGCCAGGGGCCTGAGCCTGGGGGCCTCCGCATGGGGAACCCTGAGTCCCGCGCCACGAGTCCCCCCGACCGTCCCGGCGACGACGGCACCTTTCGCGGCTTCGTCCCAGCCGTGGAGTGAGAGATCACTCCGTTCCCCCACAGAGGCCAGCCCCCTCCAGGGGCGCCCCGGCCGCCCGCCACGGCGGAGGCGAACGCCCGGCCACGGCGCCTCCATCCACTCTGCTCGGGGAAAACTCCCCGGCGCTGGGGCCGCCGGCCGCGCCCCATCTTCGCGGCTCGTTTTCCGGGTGGCCGCGCCATGCCCCGAGCGAGAAAGGGCCCTGCTCCACGCGGCCCTGGGCGCTGACCAGGGCTGCCCAACGCCGGCCAATTCTCACCGAGCGTTCTGCCCAAATCGATCCCGATTTGGGGCAAGACGCTCGTGAGAATTGGCCGGAAAACGCCCCGGCGACACACTTCGGGCACCAGAGGGCCGCAGGGCCGCCCCCCCGGGGCCCTGTCCGGGATCGCGTGTCGTCGCGTTCCGGCACCGCCAGGAGGAGCTCCGGGCGGCAGGCCCCGGGGAGGCCGACGCCTCCCGCTCCTCAGCCTCCGGGGGTCCCCTCCCTGGCGCCGGCCGCTGGGGCCGGGCCAGCCCCGAAAAGCCGGGCCCCGGGCCCGGGGCCTGCTTGCTCAGCCTTCCGTTGCCAGGGGCCTGAGCCCTGGGGGCCTCCGCATGGGGAACCCTGAGTCCCCGCGCCACGAGTCCCCCCGACCGTCCCGGCGACGACGGCACCTTTCGCGGCTTCGTCCCAGCCGTGGAGTGAGAGATCACTCCGTTCCCCCACAGAGGCCAGCCCCCCTCCACGGGCGCCCCGGCCGCCCGCCACGGCGGAGGCGGATGCCCGGCCACGGCGCCTCCATCCACTCTGCTCGGGGAAAAATCCCCGGCGCCGGGGGCCGACGGGCCCGCGCCCCATCGTCGCGGCTCGTTTTCCGGGTGGCCGCGCCATGCCCGCCGAGCGAGAAAGGGCCCTGCTCCACGCGGGCCCTGGGCGCTGACCAGGGCTGCCCAACGCCGGCCAATTCTCACGAGCGTTCTGCCCAAATCGATCCCGATTTGGGCAGAACGCTCGTGAGAATTGGCCGGAAAACGCCCGGCGAACACACTTCGGGCACCAGAGGGCCGCAGTGCCGCCCCCCCGTGGCCCTGTCCGGGAACGCGTGTCGTCGCCGTTCCGGCACCGCCAGGAGGAGCTCCGGGAGACGGGCCCCCGGGGAGGCCGACGCCTCCCGCTCCTCAGCCTCCGGGGGTCCCCTCCCTGGCGCCGGCCGCTGGGGCCGGGCCGGCCCCGAAAGCCGGGCCCGGGCCCGGGCCTGCTTGCTCAGCCTTCCGTTGCCAGGGTCCTGAGCCTGGGGGCCTCCGCATGGGGAACCCTTAGTCCCGCGCCACGAGTCCCCCCGACCGTCCCGGCGACGACGGCACCTTTCGCGGCTTCGTCCCAGCCGTGGAGTGAGAGATCACTCCATTCCCCCACAGAGGCCAGCCCCCTCCACGGGCGCCCCGGCCGCCCGCCACGGCGGAGGCGGACGCCCGGCCACGGCGCCTCCATCCACTCTGCTCGGGGAAAACTCCCCGGCGCCGGGGCCGCCGGCCACGCCCCATCGTCGCGGCTCGTTTTCCGGGTGGCCGCGCCATGCCCCGAGCGAGAAAGGGCCCTGCTCCACGCGGCCCTGGGCGCTGACCAGGGCTGCCCAACGCCGGCCAATTCTCACGAGCGTTCTGCCCAAATCGATCCCGATTTGGGCAGAACGCTCGTGAGAATTGGCCGGAAAACGCCCGGCGAACACACTTCGGGCCCAGAGGGCCGCAGGGCCGCCCCCCCGGGGTCCCTGTCCGGGATCGCGTGTCGTCGCGTTCCGGCACCGCCAGGAGGAGCTCCGGGAGGCGGGCCCCGGGGAGGCCGACGCCTCCCGCTCCTCAGCCTCCGGGGGTCCCCTCCCTGGCGCCGGCCGCTGGGGCCGGGCCAGCCCCGAAACCCGGGCCCGGGCCCGGGCCTGCTTGCTCAGCCTTCCGTTGCCAGGGGCCTGAGCCTGGGGGCCTCCGCATGGGGAACCCTGAGTCCCGCGCCACGAGTCCCCCCGACCGTCCCGGCGACGACGGCACCTTTCGCGGCTTCGTCCCAGCCGTGGTGTGAGAGATCACTCCGTTCCCCCACAGAGGCCAGCCCCCTCCACAGGCGCCCCGGCCGCCCGCCACGGCGGAGGCGGACGCCCGGCCACGGCGCCTCCATCCACTCTGCTCGGGGAAAACTCCCCGGCGCCGGGGCCGCCGGCCGCACCCCATCGTCGCGGCTCGTTTTCCGGGTGGCCGCGCCATGCCCCGAGGGAGAAAGGGCCCTGCTCCACGCGGCCCTGGGCGCTGACCAGGGCTGCCCAAAGCCGGCCAATTCTCACGAGCGTTCTGCCCAAATCGATCCCGATTTGGGCAGAACGCTCGTGAGAATTGGCCGGAAAACGCACGGCGAACACACTTCGGGCACCAGAGGGCCGAAGGGCCGCCCCCCCGGGGCCCTGTCCGGGATCGCGTGTCGTCGCGTTCCGGCACCACCAGGAGGAGCTCCGGGCGGCGGGCCCCGGGGAGGCCGACGCCTCCCGCTCCTCAGCCTCCGGGGGTCCCCTCCCTGGCGCCGGCCGCTGGGGCCGGGCCAGCCCCGAAAGCCGGGCCCGGGCCCGGGCCTGCTTGCTCAGCCTTCCGTTGCCAGGGGCCTGAGCCTGGGGGCCTCCGCATGGGGAACCCTGAGTCCCGCGCCACGAGTCCCCCCGACAGTCCCAGCGACCACGGCACCTTTCGCGGCTTCGTCCCAGCCGTGGAGTGAGAGATCACTCCGTTCCCCCACAGAGGCCAGCCCCCTCCACGGGCGCCCCGGCCGCCCGCCACAGCGGAGGCGGACGCCCGGCCACGGCGCCTCCATCCACTCTGCTCGGGGAAAACTCCCCGGCGCCGGGGGCCGCCGGCCGCGCCCCATCGTCGCGGCTCGTTTTCCCGGGTGGCCGCGCCATGCCCCGAGCGAGAAAGGGCCCTGCTCCACGCGGCCCTGGGCGCTGACCAGGGCTGCCCAACGCCGGCCAATTCTCACGAGCGTTCTGCCCAAATCGATCCCGATTTGGGCAGAACGCTCGTGAGAATCGGCCGGAAAACGCCCGGCGAACACACTTCGGGCACCAGAGGGCCGCAGGGCCGCCCCCCCGGGGCCCTGTCCGGGATCGCGTGTCGTCGCATTCCGGCACCGCCAGGAGGAGCTCCGGGCGGCAGGCCCCGGGGAGGCCGACGCCTCCCGCTCCTCAGCCTCCGGGGGTCCCCTCCCTGGCGCCGGCCGCTGGGGCCGGGCCGGCCCCGAAAGCCGGGCCCGGGCCCGGGCCTGCTTGCTCAGCCTTCCGTTGCCAGGGGCCTGAGCCTGGGGTCCTCCGCATGGGGAACCCTGAGTCCCGCGCCACGAGTCCCCCCGACCGTCCCGGCGACCACGGCACCTTTCGCGGCTTCGTCCCAGCCGTGGAGTGAGAGATCACTCCGTTCCCCCACAGAGGCCAGCCCCCTCCACGGGCGCCCCGGCCGCCCGCCACGGCGGAGGCGGACGCCCGGCCACGGCGCCTCCATCCACTCTGCTCGGGGAAAACTCCCCGGCGCCGGGGCCGCCGGCCGCGCCCCATCGTCGCGGCTCGTTTTCCGGGTGGCCGCGCCATGCCCCGAGCGAGAAAGGGCCCTGCTCCACGCGGCCCTGGGCGCTGACCAGGGCTGCCCAACGCCGGCCAATTCTCACGAGCGTTCTGCCCAAATCGATCCCGATTTGGGCAGAACGCTCGTGAGAATTGGCCGGAAAACGCCCGGCGAACACACTTCGGGCACCAGAGGGCCGCAGGGCCGCCCCCCCGGGGCCCTGTCCGGGATCGCGTGTCGTCGCGTTCCGGCACCGCCAGGAGGAGCTCCGGGAGGCGGGCCCCGGGGAGGCCGACGCCTCCCGCTCCTCAGCCTCCGGGGGTCCCCTCCCTGGCGCCGGCCGCTGGGGCCGGGCCAGCCCCGAAACCCGGGCCCGGGCCCGGGCCTGCTTGCTCAGCCTTCCGTTGCCAGGGGCCTGAGCCTGGGGGCCTCCGCATGGGGAACCCTGAGTCCCGCGCCACGAGTCCCCCCGACCGTCCCGGCGACCACGGCACCTTTCGCGGCTTCGTCCCAGCCGTGGAGTGAGAGATCACTCCGTTCCCCCACAGAGGCCAGCCCCCTCCACGGGCGCCCCGGCCGCCCGCCACGGCGGAGGCGGACGCCCGGCCACGGCGCCTCCATCCACTCTGCTCGGGGAAAACTCCCCGGCGCCGGGGCCGCCGGCCGCGCCCCATCGTCGCGGCTCGTTTTCCGGGTGGCCGCGCCATGCCCCGAGCGAGAAAGGGCCCTGCTCCACGCGGCCCTGGGCGCTGACCAGGGCTGCCCAACGCCGGCCAATTCTCACGAGCGTTCTGTCCAAATCGATCCCGATTTGGGCAGAACGCTCGTGAGAATTGGCCGGAAAACGCCCGGCGAACACACTTCGGGCACCAGAGGGCCGCAGGGCCGCCCCCCCGGGGCCCTGTCCGGGATCGCGTGTCGTCGCATTCCGGCACCGCCAGGAGGAGCTCCGGGCGGCAGGCCCCGGGGAGGCCGACGCCTCCCGCTCCTCAGCCTCCGGGGGTCCCCTCCCTGGCGCCGGCCGCTGGGGCCGGGCCGGCCCTGAAAGCCGGGCCCGGGCCCGGGCCTGCTTGCTCAGCCTTCCGTTGCCAGGGGCCTGAGCCTGGGGGCCTCCGCATGGGGAACCCTGAGTCCCGCGCCACGAGTCCCCCCGACCGTCCCGGCGACCACGGCACCTTTCGCGGCTTCGTCCCAGCCGTGGAGTGAGAGATCACTCCGTTCCCCCACAGAGGCCAGCCCCCTCCACGGGCGCCCCGGCCGCCCGCCACGGCGGAGGCGGACGCCCGGCCACGGCGCCTCCATCCACTCTGCTCGGGGAAAACTCCCCGGCGCCGGGGCCGCCGGCCGCGCCCCATCGTCGCGGCTCGTTTTCCGGGTGGCCGCGCCATGCCCCGAGCGAGAAAGGGCCCTGCTCCACGCGGCCCTGGGCGCTGACCAGGGCTGCCCAACGCCGGCCAATTCTCACGAGCGTTCTGCCCAAATCGATCCCGATTTGGGCAGAACGCTCGTGAGAATTGGCCGGAAAACGCCCGGCGAACACACTTCGGGCACCAGAGGGCCGCAGGGCCGCCCCCCCGGGGCCCTGTCCGGGATCGCGTGTCGTCGCGTTCCGGCACCGCCAGGAGGAGCTCCGGGAGGCGGGCCCCGGGGAGGCCGACGCCTCCCGCTACTCAGCCTCCGGGGGTCCCCTCCCTGGCGCCGGCCGCTGGGGCCGGGCCAGCCCCGAAAGCCGGGCCCGGGCCCGGGCCTGCTTGCTCAGCCTTCCGTTGCCAGGGGCCTGAGCCTGGGGGCCTCCGCATGGGGAACCCTGAGTCCCGCGACACGAGTCCCCCCGACCGTCCCGGCGACGACGGCACCTTTCGCGGCTTCATCCCAGCCGTGGAGTGAGAGATCACTCCGTTCCCCCACAGAGGCCAGCCCCCTCCACGGGCGCCCCGGCCGCGCGCCACGGCGGAGGCGGACGCCCGGCCACGGCGCCTCCATCCACTCTGCTCGGGGAAAACTCCCCGGCGCCGGGGCCGCCGGCCGCGCCCCATCGTCGCGGCTCGTTTTCCGGGTGGCCGCGCCATGCCCCGAGCGAGAAAGGGCCCTGCTCCACGCGGCCCTGGGCGCTGACCAGGGCTGCCCAATGCCGGCCAATTCTCACGAGCGTTCTGCCCAAATCGATCCCGATTTGGGCAGAACGCTCGTGAGAATTGGCCGGAAAACGCCCGGCGAACACACTTCGGGCACCAGAGGGCCGCAGCGCCGCCCCCCCGGGGCCCTGTCCGGGATCGCGTGTCGTCGCGTTCCGGCACCGCCAGGAGGAGATCCGGGAGGCGGGCCCCGGTGAGGCCGACGCCTCCCGCTCCTCAGCCTCCGGGGGTCCCCTCCCTGGCGCCGGCCGCTGGGGCCGGGCCGGCCCCGAAAGACGGGCCCGGGCCCGGGCCTGCTTGCTCAGCCTTCCGTTGCCAGGGGCCTGAGCCTGGGGACCTCCGCATGGGGAACCCTGAGTCCCGCGCCACGAGTCCCCCCGACCGTCCCGGCGACGACGGCACCTTTCGCGGCTTCGTCCCAGCCGTGGAGTGAGAGATCACTCCGTTCCCCCACAGAGGCCAGCCCCCTCCACGGGCGCCCCGGCCGCCCGCCACGGCGGAGGCGGACGCCCGGCCACGGCGCCTCCATCCACTCTGCTCGGGGAAAACTCCCCGGCGCCGGGGCCGCCGGCCGCGCCCCATCGTCGCGGCTCGTTTTCCGGGTGGCCGCGCCATGCCCCGAGCGCGAAAGGGCCCTGCTCCACGCGGCCCTGGGCGCTGACCAGGGCTGCCCAACGCCGGCCAATTCTCACGAGCGTTCTGCCCAAATCGATCCCGATTTGGGCAGAACGCTCGTGAGAATTGGCCGGAAAACGCCCGGCGAACACACTTCGGGCACCAGAGGGCCGCAGGGCCGCCCCCCCGGGGCCCTGTCCGGGATCGCGTGTCGTCGCGTTCCGGCACCGCCAGGAGGAGCTCCGGGCGGCGGACCCCGGGGAGGCCGACGCCTCCCGCTCCTCAGCCTCCGGGGGTCCCCTCCCTGGCGCCGGCCGCTGGGGCCGGGCCAGCCCCGAAATCCGGGCCCGGGCCCGGGCCTGCTTGCTCAGCCTTCCGTTGCCAGGGGCCTGAGCCTGGGGGCCTCCGCATGGGGAACCCTGAGTCCCGCGCCACGAGTCCCCCCGACCGTCCCGGCGACCACGGCACCTTTCGCGGCTTCGTCCCAGCCGTGGAGTGAGAGATCACTCCGTTCCCCCACAGAGGCCAGCCCCCTCCACGGGCGCCCCGGCCGCCCGCCACGGCGGAGGCGGACGCCCGGCCACGGCGCCTCCATCCACTCTGCTCGGGGAAAACTCCCCGGCGCCGGGGCCGCCGGCCGCGCCCCATCGTCGCGGCTCGTTTTCCGGGTGGCCGCGCCATGCCCCGAGCGAGAAAGGGCCCTGCTCCACGCGGCCCTGGGCGCTGACCAGGGCTGCCCAACGCCGGCCAATTCTCACGAGCGTTCTGCCCAAATCGATCCCGATTTGGGCAGAACGCTCGTGAGAATTGGCCGGAAAACGCCCGGCGAACACACTTCGGGCACCAGAGGGCCGAAGGGCCGCCCCCCCGGGGCCCTGTCCGGGATCGCGTGTCGTCGCGTTCCGGCACCGCCAGGAGGAGCTCCGGGCGGCGGGCCCCGGGGAGGCCGACGCCTCCCGCTCCTCAGCCTCCGGGGGTCCCCTCCCTGGCGCCGGCCGCTGGGGCCGGGCCAGCCCCGAAAGCCGGGCCCGGGCCCGGGCCTGCTTGCTCAGCCTTCCGTTGCCAGGGGCCTGAGCCTGGGGGCCTCCGCATGGGGAACCCTGAGTCCCGCGCCACGAGTCCCCCCGACCGTCCCGGCGACCACGGCACCTTTCGCGGCTTCGTCCCAGCCGTGGAGTGAGAGATCACTCCGTTCCCCCACAGAGGCCAGCCCCCTCCACGGGCGCCCCGGCCGCCCGCCACGGCGGAGGCGGACGCCCTGCCACGGCGCCTCCATCCACTCTGCTCGGGGAAAACTCCCCGGCGCCGGGGCCGCCGGCCGCGCCCCATCGTCGCGGCTCGTTTTCCGGGTGGCCGCGCCATGCCCCGAGCGAGAAAGGGCCCTGCTCCACGCGGCCCTGGGCGCTGACCAGGGCTGCCCAACGCCGGCCAATTCTCACGAGCGTTCTGCCCAAATCGATCCCGATTTGGGCAGAACGCTCGTGAGAATTGGCCGGAAAATGCCCGGCGAACACACTTCGGGCACCAGAGGGCCGCAGGGCCGCCCCCCCGGGGCCCTGTCCGGGATCGCGTGTCGTCGCGTTCCGGCACCGCCAGGAGGAGCTCCGGGCGGCGGGCCCCGGGGAGGCCGACGCCTCCCGCTCCTCAGCCTCCGGGGGTCCCCTCCCTGGCGCCGGCCGCTGGGGCCGGGCCAGCCCCGAAAGCCGGGCCCGGGCCCGGGCCTGCTTGCTCAGCCTTCCGTTGCCAGGGGCCTGAGCCTGGGGGCCTCCGCATGGGGAACCCTGAGTCCCGCGCCACGAGTCCCCCCGACCGTCCCGGCGACCACGGCACCTTTCGCGGCTTCGTCCCAGCCGTGGAGTGAGAGATCACTCCGTTCCCCCACAGAGGCCAGCCCCCTCCACGGGCGCCCCGGCCGCCCGCCACGGCGGAGGCGGACGCCCGGCCACGGCGCCTCCATCCACTCTGCTCGGGGAAAACTCCCCGGCGCCGGGGCCGCCGGCCGCGCCCCATCGTCGCGGCTCGTTTTCCGGGTGGCCGCGCCATGCCCCGAGCGAGAAAGGGCCCTGCTGCACGCGGCCCTGGGCGCTGACCACGGCTGCCCAACGCCGGCCAATTCTCACGAGCGTTCTGCCCAAATCGATCCCGATTTGGGCAGAACGCTCGTGAGAATTGGCCGGAAAACGCCCGGCGAACACACTTCGGGCACCAGAGGGCCGAAGGGCCGCCCCCCCCGGGGCCCTGTCCGGGATCGCGTGTCGTCGCGTTCCGCCACCGCCAGGAGTAGCTCTGGGCGGCGGGCCCCGGGTAGGCCGACGCCTCCCGCTCCTCAGCCTCCGGGGGTCCCCTCCCTGGCGCCGGCCGCTGGGGCCGGGCCAGCCCCGAAAGCCGGGCCCGGGCCCGGGCCTGCTTGCTCAGCCTTCCGTTGCCAGGGGCCTGAGCCTGGGGGCCTCCGCATGGGGAACCCTGAGTCCCGCGCCACGAGTCCCCCCGACCGTCCCGGCGACCACGGCACCTTTCGCGGCTTCGTCCCAGCCGTGGAGTGAGAGATCACTCCGTTCCCCCACAGAGGCCAGCCCCCTCCACGGGCGCCCCGGCCGCCCGCCACGGCGGAGGCGGACGCCTGGCCACGGCGCCTCCATCCACTCTGCTCGGGGAAAACTCCCCGGCGCCGGGGCCGCCGGCCGCGCCACATCGTCGCGGCTCGTTTTCCGGGTGGCCGCGCCATGCCCCGAGCGAGAAAGGGCCCTGCTCCACGCGGCCCTGGGCGCTGACCAGGGCTGCCCAACGCCGGCCAATTCTCACGAGCGTTCTGCCCAAATCGATCCCGATTTGGGCAGAACGCTCGTGAGAATTGGCCGGAAAACGCCCGGCGAACACACTTCGGGCACCAGAGGGCCGCAGGGCCGCCCCCCCGGGGCCCTGTCCGGGATCGCGTGTCGTCGCATTCCGGCACCGCCAGGAGGAGCTCCGGGCGGCAGGCCCCGGGGAGGCCGACGCCTCCCGCTCCTCAGCCTCCGGGGGTCCCCTCCCTGGCGCCGGCCGCTGGGGCCGGGCCGGCCCCGAAAGCCGGGCCCGGGCCCGGGCCTGCTTGCTCAGCCTTCCGTTGCCAGGGGCCTGAGCCTGGGGGCCTCCGCATGGGGAACCCTGAGTCCCGCGCCACGAGTCCCCCCGACCGTCCCGGCGACCACGGCACCTTTCGCGGCTTCGTCCCAGCCGTGGAGTGAGAGATCACTCCGTTCCCCCACAGAGGCCAGCCCCCTCCACGGGCGCCCCGGCCGCCCGCCACGGCGGAGGCGGACGCCCGGCCACGGCGCCTCCATCCACTCTGCTCGGGGAAAACTCCCCGGCGCCGGGGCCGCCGGCCGCGCCCCATCGTCGCGGCTCGTTTTCCGGGTGGCCGCGCCATGCCCCGAGCGAGAAAGGGCCCTGCTCCACGCGGCCCTGGGCGCTGACCAGGGCTGCCCAACGCCGGCCAATTCTCACGAGCGTTCTGCCCAAATCGATCCCGATTTGGGCAGAACGCTCGTGAGAATTGGCCGGAAAACGCCCGGCGAACACACTTCGGGCACCAGAGGGCCGCAGGGCCGCCCCCCCCGGGGCCCTGTCCGGGATCGCGTGTCGTCGCGTTCCGGCACCGCCAGGAGGAGCTCCGGGCGGAGGGCCCCGGGGAGGCCGACGCCTCCCGCTCCTCAGCCTCCGGGGGTCCCCTCCCTGGCGCCGGCCGCTGGGGCCGGGCCAGCCCCGAAAGCCGGGCCCGGGCCCGGGCCTGCTTGCTCAGCCTTCCGTTGCCAGGGGCCTGAGCCTGGGGGCCTCCGCATGGGGAACCCTGAGTCCCGCGCCACGAGTCCCCCCGACCGTCCCGGCGACGACGGCACCTTTCGCGGCTTCGTCCCAGCCGTGGAGTGAGAGATCACTCCGTTCCCCCACAGAGGCCAGCCCCCTCCACGGGCGCCCCGGCCGCCCGCCACGGCGGAGGCGGACGCCCGGCCACGGCGCCTCCATCCACTCTGCTCGGGGAAAACTCCCCGGCGCCGGGGCCGCCGGCCGCGCCCCATCGTCGCGGCTCGTTTTCCGGGTGGCCGCGCCATGCCCCGAGCGAGAAAGGGCCCTGCTCCACGCGGCCCTGGGCGCTGACCAGGGCTGCCCAACGCCGGCCAATTCTCACGAGCGTTCTGCCCAAATCGATCCCGATTTGGGCAGAACGCTCGTGAGAATTGGCCGGAAAACGCCCGGCGAACACACTTCGGGCACCAGAGGGCCGCAGGGCCGCCCCCCCGGGGCCCTGTCCGGGATCGCGTGTCGTCGCATTCCGGCACCGCCAGGAGGAGCTCCGGGCGGCAGGCCCCGGGGAGGCCGACGCCTCCCTCTCCTCAGCCTCCGGGGGTCCCCTCCCTGGCGCCGGCCGCTGGGGCCGGGCCGGCCCCGAAAGCCGGGCCCGGGCCCGGGCCTGCTTGCTCAGCCTTCCGTTGCCAGGGGCCTGAGCCTGGGGGCCTCCGCATGGGGAACCCTGAGTCCCGCGCCACGAGTCCCCCCGACCGTCCCGGCGACCACGGCACCTTTCGCGGCTTCGTCCCAGCCGTGGAGTGAGAGATCACTCCGTTCCCCCACAGAGGCCAGCCCCCTCCACGGGCGCCCCGGCCGCCCGCCACGGCGGAGGCGGACGCCCGGCCACGGCGCCTCCATCCACTCTGCTCGGGGAAAACTCCCCGGCGCCGGGGCCGACGGCCGCGCCCCATCGTCGCGGCTCGTTTTCCGGGTGGCCGCGCCATGCCCCGAGCGAGAAAGGGCCCTGCTCCACGCGGCCCTGGGCGCTGACCACGGCTGCCCAACGCCGGCCAATTCTCACGAGCGTTCTGCCCAAATCGATCCCGATTTGGGCAGAACGCTCGTGAGAATTGGCCGGAAAACGCCCGGCGAACACACTTCGGGCACCAGAGGGCCGAAGGGCCGCCCCCCCGGGGCCCTGTCCGGGTTCGCGTGTCGTCGCGTTCCGGCACCGCCAGGAGGAGCTCCGGGCGGAGGGCCCCGGGGAGGCCGACGCCTCCCGCTCCTCAGCCTCCGGGGGTCCCCTCCCTGGCGCCGGCCGCTGGGGCCGGGCCAGCCCCGAAAGCCGGGCCCGGGCCCGGGCCTGCTTGCTCAGCCTTCCGTTGCCAGGGGCCTGAGCCTGGGGGCCTCCGCATGGGGAACCCTGAGTCCCGCGCCACGAGTCCCCCCGACCGTCCCGGCGACGACGGCACCTTTCGCGGCTTCGTCCCAGCCGTGGAGTGAGAGATCACTCCGTTCCCCCACAGAGGCCAGCCCCCTCCACGGGCGCCCCGGCCGCCCGCCACGGCGGAGGCGGACGCCCGGCCACGGCGCCTCCATCCACTCTGCTCGGGGAAAACTCCCCGGCGCCGGGGCCGCCGGCCGCGCCCCATCGTCGCGGCTCGTTTTCCGGGTGGCCGCGCCATGCCCCGAGCGAGAAAGGGCCCTGCTCCACGCGGCCCTGGGCGCAGACCAGGGCTGCCCAACGCCGGCCAATTCTCACGAGCGTTCTGCCCAAATCGATCCCGATTTGGGCAGAACGCTCGTGAGAATTGGCCGGAAAACGCCCGGCGAACACACTTCGGGCACCAGAGGGCCACAGGGCCGCCCCCCCGGGGCCCTGTCCGGGATCGCGTGTCGTCGCGTTCCGGCACCGCCAGGAGGAGCTCCGGGCGGCGGGCCCCGGGGAGGCCGACGCCTCCCGCTCCTCAGCCTCCGGGGGTCCCCTCCCTGGCGCCGGCCGCTGGGGCCGGGCCAGCCCCGAAAGCCGGGCCCGGGCCCGGGCCTGCTTGCTCAGCCTTCCGTTGCCAGGGGCCTGAGCCTGGGGGCCTCCGCATGGGGAACACTGAGTCCCGCGCCACGAGTCCCCCCGACCGTCCCGGCGACGACGGCACCTTTCGCGGCTTCGTCCCAGCCGTGGAGTGATAGATCACTCCGTTCCCCCACAGAGGCCAGCCCCCTCCACGGGCGCCCCGGCCGCCCGCCACGGCGGAGGCGGACGCCCGGCCACGGCGCCTCCATCCACTCTGCTCGGGGAAAACTCCCCGGCGCCGGGGCCGCCGGCCGCGCCCCATCGTCGCGGCTCGTTTTCCGGGTGGCCGCGCCATGCCCCGAGCGAGAAAGGGCCCTGCTCCACGTGGCCCTGGGCGCTGACCAGGGCTGCCCAACGCCGGCCAATTCTCACGAGCGTTCTGCCCAAATCGATCACGATTTGGGCAGAACGCTCGTGAGAATTGGCCGGAAAACGCCCGGCGAACACACTTCGGGCACCAGAGGGCCGCAGGGCCGCCCCCCCGGGGCCCTGTCCGGGAACGCGTGTCGTCGCGTTCCGGCACCGCCAGGAGGAGCTCCGGGAGGCGGGCCCCGGGGAGGCCGACGCCTCCCGCTCCTCAGCCTCCGGGGGTCCCCTCCCTGGCGCCGGCCGCTGGGGCCGGGCCGGCCCCAAAAGCCGGGCCCGGGCCTGCTTGCTCAGCCTTCCGTTGCTAGGGGCCTGAGTCTGGGGGCCTCCGCATGGGGAACCCTGAGTCCCGCGCCACGAGTCCCCCCGACCGTCCCGGCGACGACGGCACCTTTCGCGGCTTCGTCCCAGCCGTGGAGTGAGAGATCACTCCGTTCCCCCACAGAGGCCAGCCCCCTCCAGGGGCGCCCCGGCCGCCCGCCACGGCGGAGGCGGACGCCCGGCCACGGCGCCTCCATCCACTCTGCTCGGGGAAAACTCCCCGGCGCTGGGGCCGCCGGCCGCGCCCCATCTTCGCGGCTCGTTTTCCGGGTGGCCGCGCCATGCCCCGAGCGAGAAAGGGCCCTGCTCCACGCGGCCCTGGGCGCTGACCAGGGCTGCCCAACGCCGGCCAATTCTCACGAGCGTTCTGCCCAAATCGATCCCGATTTGGGCAAGACGCTCGTGAGAATTGGCCGGAAAACGCCCGGCGAACACACTTCGGGCACCAGAGGGCCGCAGGGCCGCCCCCCCGGGGCCCTGTCCGGGATCGCGTGTCGTCGCGTTCCGGCACCGCCAGGAGGAGCTCCGGGAGGCGGGCCCCGGGGAGGCCGACGCCTCCCGCCCCTCAGCCTCCGGGGGTCCCCTCCCTGGCGCCGGCCGCTGGGGCCGGGCCAGCCCCGAAAGCCGGGCCCGGGCCCGGGCCTGCTTGCTCAGCCTTCCGTTGCCAGGGGCCTGAGCCTGGGGGCCTCCGCATGGGGAACCCTGAGTCCCGCGCCACGAGTCCCCCCGACCGTCCCGGCGACGACGGCACCTTTCGCGGCTTCGTCCCAGCCGTGGAGTGAGAGATCACTCCGATCCCCCACAGAGGCCAGCCCCCTCCACGGGCGCCCCGGCCGCCCGCCACGGCGGAGGCGGACGCCCGGCCACGGCGCCTCCATCCACTCTGCTCGGGGAAAACTCCCCGGCGCCGGGGCCGCCGGCCGCGCCCCATCGTCTCGGCTCGTTTTCCGGGTGGCCGCGCCATGCCCCGAGCGAGAAAGGGCCCTGCTCCACGTGGCCCTGGGTGCTGACCAGGGCTGCCCAACGCCGGCCAATTCTCACGAGCGTTCTGCCCAAATCGATCCCGATTTGGGCAGAACGCTCGTGAGAATTGGCCGGAAAACGCCCGGCGAACACACTTCGGGCACCAGAGGGCCGCAGGGCCGCCCCCCCCGGGGCCCTGTCCGGGATCGCGTGTCATCGCGTTCCGGCACCGCCAGGAGGAGATCCGGGCGGCGGGCCCCGGGGAGGCCGACGCCTCCCGCTCCTCAGCCTCCGGGGGTCCCCTCCCTGGCGCCGGCCCCTGGGGCCGGGCCAGCCCCGAATGCCGGGCCCGGGCCCGGGCCTGCTTGCTCAGCCTTCCGTTGCCAGGGGCCTGAGCCTGGGGGCCTCCGCATGGGGAACCCTGAGTCCCGCGCCACGAGTCCCCCCGACCGTCCCGGCGACGACGGCACCTTTCGCGGCTTCGTCCCAGCCGTGGAGTGAGAGATCACTCCGTTCCCCCACAGAGGCCAGCCCCCTCCACGGGCGCCCCGGCCGCCCGCCACGGCGGAGGCGGACGCCCGGCCACGGCGCCTCCATCCACTCTGCTCGGGGAAAACTCCCGGGCGCCGGGGCCGCCGGCCGCGCCCCATCGTCGCGGCTCGTTTTCCGGGTGGCCGCGCCATGCCCCGAGCGAGAAAGGGCCCTGCTCCACGTGGCCCTGGGCGCTGACCAGGGCTGCCCAACGCCGGCCAATTCTCACGAGCGTTCTGCCCAAATCGATCCCGATTTGGGCAGAACGCTCGTGAGAATTGGCCGGAAAACGCCCGGCGAACACACTTCGGGCACCAGAGGGCCGCAGGGCCGCCCCCCCGGGGCCCTGTCCGGGAACGCGTGTCGTCGCGTTCCGGCACCGCCAGGAGGAGCTCCGGGAGGCGGGCCCCGGGGAGGCCGACGCCTCCCGCTCCTCAGCCTCCGGGGGTCCCCTCCCTGGCGCCGGCCGCTGGGGCCGGGCCGGCCCCGAAAGCCGGGCCCGGGCCCGGGCCTGCTTGCTCAGCCTTCCGTTGCCAGGGGCCTGAGCCTGGGGGACTCCGCATGGGGAACACTGAGTCCCGCGCCACGAGTCCCCCCGACCGTCCCGGCGACCACGGCACCTTTCGCGGCTTCGTCCCAGCCGTGGAGTGAGAGATCACTCCGTTCCCCCACAGAGGCCAGCACCCTCCACGGGCGCCCCGGCCGCCCGCCACGGCGGAGGCGGACGCCCGGCCACGGCGCCTCCATCCACTCTGCTCGGGAAAACCTCCCCGGCGCTGGGGCCGCCGGCCACGCCACATCGTCGCGGCTCGTTTTCCGGGTGGCCGCGACATGCCCCGAGCGAGAAAGGGCCCTGCTCCACGCGGCCCTGGGCGCTGACCAGGGCTGCCCAACGCCGGCCAATTCTCACGAGCGTTCTGCCCAAATCGATCCCGATTTGGGCAGAACGCTCGTGAGAATTGGCCGGAAAACGCCCGGCGAACACACTTCGGGCACCAGAGGGCCGCAGGGCCGCCCCCCCGGGGCCCTGTCCGGGATCGCGTGTCGCCGCGTTCCGGCACCGCCAGGAGGAGCTCCGGGAGGCGGGCCCCGGGGAGGCCGATGCCTCCCGCTCCTCAGCCTCCTGGGGTCCCCTCCCTGGCGCCGGCCGCCGGGGCCGGGCCAGCCCCGAAAGCTGGGCCCGGGCCCGGTCCTGCTTGCTCAGCCGTCCGTTGCCAGGGGCCTGAGCCTGGGGGCCTCCGCATGGGGAACACTGAGTCCCGCGCCACGAGTCCCCCCGACCGTCCCGGCGACAACGGCACCTTTCGCGGCTTCGTCCCAGCCGTGGAGTGAGAGATCACTCCGTTCCCCCACAGAGGCCAGCCCCCTCCACGGGCGCCCCGGCCGCACCGCCACGGCGGAGGCGGACGCCCGGCCACAGCGCCTCCATCCACTCTGCTCGGGGAAAACTCCCCGGCGCCGGGGCCGCCGGCCGTGCCCCGTCGTCGCGGCTCGTTTTCCGGGTTGTCGCGCCATGCCCCGAGCGAGAAAGGGCCCTGCTCCACGCGGCCCTGGGCGCTGACCAGGGCTGCCCAACGCCGGCCAATTCTCACGACCGTTCTGCCCAAATCGATCCCGATATGGGCAGAACGCTCGTGAGAATTGGCCGGAAAATGCCCGGCGAACACACTTCGAGCACCACAGGGCCGCAGGGCCGCCCCCCCCGGGGCCCTGTCCGGGATCGCGTGTCGTCGCGTTCCGGCACCGCCAGGAGGAGCTCCGGGAGGCGGGCCCCGGGGAGGCTGACGCCTCCCGCTCCTCAGCCTCCGGGGGTCCCCTCCCTGGCGCCGGCCCCCGGGGCCGGGCTAGCCCCGAAAGCCAGGCCCGGGCCCGGGCTTGCTTGCTCAGCCCTCCGTTGCCAGGGGCCTGAGCCTGGGGGCCTCCGCATGGGGAACCCTGAGTCCCGCGCCACGAGTCCCCCCGACCGTCCCGGCGACAACGGCACCTTTCGCGGCTTCGTCCCAGCCGTGGAGTGAGAGATCACTCCGTTCCCCCACAGAGGCCAGCCCCCTCCACGGGCGCCCCGGACGCCCGCCACGGCGGAGGCGGACGCCCGGCCACGGCGCCTCCATCCACTCTGCTCGGGAAAACTCCAAGCCGCCGGGGCCGCCGGCCGCGCCCCATCGTGGCGGCTCGTTTTCCGGGTGGCCGCGCCATGCCCCGAGCGAGAAAGGGCCCTGCTCCACGCGGCCCGGGGCGCTGACCAGGGCTGCCCAACGCCGGCCAATTCTCACGAGCGTTCTGCCCAAATCGATCCCGATTTGGGCAGAACGCTCGTGAGAATTGGCCGGAAAACGCCCGGCGAACACACTTCGGGCAACACAGGGCCGCAGGGCCGCCCCCCCGGGGCCCTGTGCGGGATCGCGTGTCGTCGCGTTCCGTCACCGTCAGGAGGAGCTCCGGGAGGCGGGCCCCGGGGAGGCCGAATCCTCCCGCTCCTCAGCCTCCAGGGGTCCCCTCCCTGGCGCCGGCCGCTGGGGCCGGGCCAGACCCGAATGCCGGGCCCGGGCCCGGGCCTGCTTGCTCAGCCTTCAGTTGCCAGGGGCCTGAGCCTGGGGGCCTCCGCATGGGGAACACTGAGTCCCGCGCCACGAGTCCCCCCGACCGTCCCGGCGACAACGGCACCTTTCGCGGCTTCGTCCCAGCCGTGGAGTGAGATATCATTCCGTTCCCCCACAGAGGCGAGCCCCCTCCACGGGCGCCCCGGCCGCCCGCCACGGCGGAGGCGGACGCCCGGCCACAGCGCCTCCATCCACTGTGCTCGGGGAAAACTCCCCGGCGCCGGGACCGCCGGCCGCGCCCCATCGTCGCGGCTCGTTTTCCGGGTGGCCGCGCCATGCCCCGAGCGAGAAAGGGCCCTGCTCCACGCGGCCATGGGCGCTGACCAGGGCTGCCCAACGCCGGCCAATTCTCACGAGCGTTCTGCCCAAATCGATCCCGATTTGGGCAGAACGCTCGTGAGAATTGGCCGGAAAACGCCCGGCGAACACACTTCGGGCACCACAGGGCCGCAGGGCCACGCCCCCGGGGCCCTGTCTGGGTTCGCGTGTCGTCGCGTTCCGGCAACGCCAGGAGGAGCTCCGGGAGGCGGGCCCCGGGGAGGCCGACGCCTCCCGCTCCTCAGCCTCCGGGGGTACCCTCCCTGGCGCCGGCCGCTGGGGCCGGGCCAGCCCCGAACTCCGGGCCCGGGCCGAGGCCTGCTTGCTCAGCCTTCCGTTGCCAGGGGCCTGAGCCTGGGGGCCTCCGCATGGAGAACCCTGAGTCCCGCGCCACGAGTCCCCCCGACCGTCCCGGCGACAACGGCACCTTTCGCGACTTCGTCCCAGCCGTGGAGTGAGAGATCACTCCGTTCCCCCACAGAGGCCAGCCCCCTCCACGGGCGCCCCGGCCGCCCGCCACGGCGGAGGCGGACGCCCGGCCACGGCGCCTCCATCCACTCTGCTCGGGGAAAACTCCCCGGCGCCGGGGCCACCGGCCGCGCCACATCGTCGCGGCTCGTTTTCCGGGTGGCCGCGCCATGCCCCGAGCGAGAAAGGGCCCTGCTCCACGCGGCCCTGGGCGCTGACCAGGGCTGCCCAACGCCGGCCAATTCTCACGAGCGTTCTGCCCAAATCGATCCCGATTTGGGCAGAACGCTCGTGAGAATTGGCCGGAAAAGGACCGGCGAACACACTTCGGGCACCAGAGGGCCGCAGGGCCGCCCCCCAGGGGCCCTGTCCTGGATCGCGTGTCGTCGCGTTCCGGCACCGCCAGGAGGAGCTCCGGGAGGCGGGCCCCGGGGAGGCCGACGCCTCCCGCTCCTCAGCCTCCGGGGGTCCCCTCCCTGGCGCCGGACGCTGGGGCCGGGCCAGCCCCGAACCCCGGGCCCGGGCCCGGGCCTGCTTGCTCAGCCTTCCGTTGCCAGGGGCCTGAGCCTGGGGGCCTCCGCATGGAGAACCCTGAGTCCCGCGCCACGAGTCCCCCCGACCGTCCCGGCGACAACGGCATCTTTCGCGGCTTCGTCCCAGCCGTGGAGTGAGAGATCACGCCATTCCCCCACAGAGCCCAGCCCCCTCCACGGGCTCCCCGGCCGCACCGCCACGGCGGAGGCGGACGCCCGGCCACGGCGCCTCCATCCACTCTGCTCGGGGAAAACTCCCCGGCGCCGGGGCCGCCGGCCGCGCCCCATCGTCGCGGCTCGTTTTCCGGGTGGCCGCGCCATGCCCCGAGCGAGAAAGGGCCCTGCTCCACGCGGCCCTTGGCGCTGACCAGGGCTGCCCAACGCCGGTCAATTCTCACGAGCCTTCTGCCCAAATCGATCCCGATTTGGGCAGAACGCTCGTGAGAATTGGCCTGAAAACGCCCGGCGAACACACTTCGGGCACCACAGGGCCGCAGGGCCACGCCCCCGGGGCCCTGTCTGGGTTCGCGTGTCGTCGCGTTCCGGCAACGCCAGGAGGAGCTCCGGGAGGCGGGCCCCGGGGAGGCCGACGCCTCCCGCTCCTCAGCCTCCGGGGGTACCCTCCCTGGCGCCGGCCGCTGGGGCCGGGCCAGCCCCGAACTCCGGGCCCGGGCCGAGGCCTGCTTGCTCAGCCTTCCGTTGCCAGGGGCCTGAGCCTGGGGGCCTCCGCATGGAGAACCCTGAGTCCCGCGCCACGAGTCCCCCCGACCGTCCCGGCGACAACGGCACCTTTCGCGACTTCGTCCCAGCCGTGGAGTGAGAGATCACTCCGTTCCCCCACAGAGGCCAGCCCCCTCCACGGGCGCCCCGGCCGCCCGCCACGGCGGAGGCGGACGCCCGGCCACGGCGCCTCCATCCACTCTGCTCGGGGAAAACTCCCCGGCGCCGGGGCCACCGGCCGCGCCACATCGTCGCGGCTCGTTTTCCGGGTGGCCGCGCCATGCCCCGAGCGAGAAAGGGCCCTGCTCCACGCGGCCCTGGGCGCTGACCAGGGCTGCCCAACGCCGGCCAATTCTCACGAGCGTTCTGCCCAAATCGATCCCGATTTGGGCAGAACGCTCGTGAGAATTGGCCGGAAAAGGACCGGCGAACACACTTCGGGCACCAGAGGGCCGCAGGGCCGCCCCCCAGGGGCCCTGTCCTGGATCGCGTGTCGTCGCGTTCCGGCACCGCCAGGAGGAGCTCCGGGAGGCGGGCCCCGGGGAGGCCGACGCCTCCCGCTCCTCAGCCTCCGGGGGTCCCCTCCCTGGCCCCGGACGCTGGGGCCGGGCCAGCCCCGAACCCCGGGCCCGGGCCCGGGCCTGCTTGCTCAGCCTTCCGTTGCCAGGGGCCTGAGCCTGGGGGCCTCCGCATGGAGAACCCTGAGTCCCGCGCCACGAGTCCCCCCGACCGTCCCGGCGACAACGGCATCTTTCGCGGCTTCGTCCCAGCCGTGGAGTGAGAGATCACGCCATTCCCCCACAGAGCCCAGCCCCCTCCACGGGCTCCCCGGCCGCACCGCCACGGCGGAGGCGGACGCCCGGCCACGGCGCCTCCATCCACTCTGCTCGGGGAAAACTCCCCGGCGCCGGGGCCGCCGGCCGCGCCCCATCGTCGCGGCTCGTTTTCCGGGTGGCCGCGCCATGCCCCGAGCGAGAAAGGGCCCTGCTCCACGCGGCCCTTGGCGCTGACCAGGGCTGCCCAACGCCGGTCAATTCTCACGAGCCTTCTGCCCAAATCGATCCCGATTTGGGCAGAACGCTCGTGAGAATTGGCCTGAAAACGCCCGGCGAACACACTTCGGGCACCACAGGGCCGCAGGGCCGCCCCCCCGGGGCCCTGTCCGGGTTCGCGTGTCGTCGCGTTCGGCACCGCCAGGAGGAGCTCCGGGAGGCGGGCCCCGGGGAGGCCGACGCCTCCCGCTCCTCAGCCTCCGGGGGTCCCCTCGCTGGCGCCAGCCGTTGGGACCGGGCCAGCCCCGAAAGCCGGGCCCGGGCCCGGGCCTGCTTGCTCAGCCTTCCGTTGCCAGGGGCCTGAGCCTTGGGGCCTCCGCATGGGGAACCCTGAGTCCCGCGCCACGAGTCCCCCCGACCGTCCCGGCGACAACGGCACCTTTCGCGGCTTCATCCTAGCCGCGGAGTGAGAGACCAGTCCGTTTCCCCACAGAGGCCAGCCCCCTCCAGGGGCGCCCCGGCCGCCCGCCACGGCGGAGGCGGACGCCCGGCCACGGCGCCTCCATCCACTCTGCTCGGGGAAAACTCCCCGGCGCCGCGGCTGCCGGCCGCGCCCCATCGTCGCGGCTCGTTTTCCGGGTGGCCGCGACATGCCCCGAGCGAGAAAGGGCCCTGCTCCACGGGGAACTGGGCGCTGACCAGGGCTGCCCAAAGCCGGCCAATACTCACGAGCGTTCTGCCCAAATCGATCTCGATTTGGGCAGAACGCTCGTGAGAATTGGCCAGAAAACGCCCAGCGAACTCACTTCGGGCACCACAGGGCCGCAGGGCCGCCCCCCCGGGGCCCTGTCCGGGATCGCGTGTCGTCGCGTTCCGGCACCGCCAGGAGGAGCTCCGGGAGGCGGGCCCCGGGGAGGCCGACGCCTCCCGCTCCTCTGCCTCCGGGGGTCCCCTCCCTGGCGCCGGCCGCTGGGGCCGGGCCAGCCCCGAAAGCCGGGCACGGACCCGGGCCTGCTTGCTCAGCCTTCCGTTGCCAGGGGCCTGAGCCTGGGGGCCTCCGCATGGGGAACCCTGAGTCCCGGGCCACGAGTCCCCCGACCGTCCCGGTGACAACGGTACCATTCGCGGCTTCGTCCCAGCCGTGGAGTGAGACATCAATCCGTTCCCCACAGAGGCCAGCCTCCTCCACGGGCGCCCCGGCCGCCCGCCACGGCGGAGGCGGACGCCCGCCACGGCGGAGGCGGACGCCGGGCCACGGCGCCTCCATCCACTCTGCTCGGGGAAAACTCCCCGGCGCCGGGGCCGCCGGCCGCGCCCCGTCGTCGCGGCTCGTTTTCCGGGTGGCCGCGCCATGCCCCGAGCGAGATAGGGCACTGCTCCACGCGGCACTGGGCGCTGACCAGGGCTGCCCAACGCCGGCCAATTCTCACGAGCGTTCTGCCCAAATCGATCCCGATTTGGGCAGAACGCTCGTGAGAATTGGCCGGAAAACGCCCGGCGAACACACTTCGGGCACCACAGGGACGCAGGGCCGCCCCCCCGGGGCCCTGTCAGGGATCGCGTGTCGTCGCGTTCCGACACCGCCAGGAGGAGCTCCGGGAGGCGGGCCCCGGTGAGGCTGACGCCTCCCGCTCCTCAGCCTCCGGGGGTCCCCTCCCTGGCGCCGGCCGCTTGGGCCGGGGCAGCCCCGGAAGCCGGGCCCGGGCCCGGGCCTGCTTGCTCAGCCTTCCGTTGCCAGGGGCCTGAGCCTGGGGGCCTCCGTATGGGGAACCCTGAGTCCCGCGCCACGAGTCCCCCCGACCGTCCCGGCGACAACGGCACCTTTCGCGGCTTCGTCCCAGCCGTGGAGTGAGAGATCACTCCGTTCCCCCACAGAGGCCAACCCCCTCCACGGGCGCCCCGGCCGCCCGCCACGGCGGAGGCGGACGCCCGGCCACGGCGCCTCCATCCACTCTGCTCGGGGAAAACTCCCCGGCGCCGGGGCCGCCGGCCGCGCCCCGTCGTCGCGGCTCGTTTTCCGGGTGACCGCGCCATGCCCCGAGCGAGATAGGGCCCTGCTCCACGCGGCACTGGGCGCTGACCAGGGCTGCCCAACGCCGGCCAATTCTCACGAGCCTTCTGCCCAGTCTATCCGGATTTGGTCGAAAGCTCGTGAGAATTGGCCGGAAAACGCCCGGGGAACACACCTCGGGCACCACAGGGCCGCAGGCCCGCCCCCCCGGGGCCTGTCCGGGATCGCGTGTCGTCGCGTTCCGGCACCGCCAGGAGGAGCACCGGGAGGCGGGCCCCGGGGAGGCCGACGCCTCCCGCTCCTCAGCCTCCGGGGGTCCCCTCCCTGGCGCCGGCCGCCGGGGCCGGGCCAGCCCCGAAAGCCGGGCCCGGGCCCGGGCCTGCTTGCTCAGCCTTCCGTTGCCAGGGGCCTGAGCCTGGGGGCCTCCGCATGGGGAACCCTGAGTACCGCGCCACGAGTCCCCCCGACCGTCCCGGCGACAACGGCACCTTTCGCGGCTTCGTCCCAGCCGTGGAGTGAGAGATCACTCCGTTCCCCCACAGAGGCCAGCCCCCTCCACGGGCGCCCCGGCCGCCCGCCAAGGCGGAGGCGGACGCCCGGCCACGGCGCCTCCATCCACTCTGCTCGGGGAAAACTCCCCGCTGCCCGGGCCGCCGGCCGCGCCCCATCGTCGCGGCTCGTTTTCCGGGTGGCCGCGCCATGCCCCGAGCGAGAAAGGGCCCTGCTCCACGCGGCACTGGGCGCTGACCAGGGCTGCCCAACGCCGGCCAATTCTCACGAGCGTTCTGCCCAAATCAATCCCGATTTGGGCAGAACGCTCGTGAGAATTGGCCGGAAAAGGTCCGGCGAAAACACTTCGGGCACCACAGGGCCGCAAGGCCGCCCCCCCGGGGCCTTGTCCGGGATCGCGTGTCGTCGCGTTCCGGCACCGCCAGGAGGAGCTCCGGGAGGCGGGCCCCGGGGAGGCCGACGCCTCCCGCTCCTCAGCCTCCGGGGGTCCCCTCCCTGGCGCCGGCCCCCGGGGCCGGGCTAGCCCCGAAAGCCAGGCCCGGGCCCGGGCTTGCTTGCTCAGCCCTCCGTTGCCAGGGGCCTGAGCCTGGGGGCCTCCGCATGGGGAACCCTGAGTCCCGCGCCACGAGTCCCCCCGACCGTCCCGGCGACAACGGCACCTTTCGCGGCTTCGTCCCAGCCGTGGAGTGAGAGATCACTCCGTTCCCCCACAGAGGCCAGCCCCCTCCACGGGCGCCCCGGACGCCCGCCACGGCGGAGGCGGACGCCCGGCCACGGCGCCTCCATCCACTCTGCTCGGGAAAACTCCAAGCCGCCGGGGCCGCCGGCCGCGCCCCATAGTGGCGGCTCGTTTTCCGGGTGGCCGCGCCATGCCCCGAGCGAGAAAGGGCCCTGCTCCACGCGGCCCGGGGCGCTGACCAGGGCTGCCCAACGCCGGCCAATTCTCACGAGCGTTCTGCCCAAATCGATCCCGATTTGGGCAGAACGCTCGTGAGAATTGGCCGGAAAACGCCCGGCGAACACACTTCGGGCAACACAGGGCCGCAGGGCCGCCCCCCCGGGGCCCTGTGCGGGATCGCGTGTCGTCGCGTTCCGTCACCGTCAGGAGGAGCTCCGGGAGGCGGGCCCCGGGGAGGCCGAATCCTCCCGCTCCTCAGCCTCCAGGGGTCCCCTCCCTGGCGCCGGCCGCTGGGGCCGGGCCAGACCCGAATGCCGGGCCCGGGCCCGGGCCTGCTTGCTCAGCCTTCAGTTGCCAGGGGCCTGAGCCTGGGGGCCTCCGCATGGGGAACACTGAGTCCCGCGCCACGAGTCCCCCCGACCGTCCCGGCGACAACGGCACCTTTCGCGGCTTCGTCCCAGCCGTGGAGTGAGATATCATTCCGTTCCCCCACAGAGGCGAGCCCCCTCCACGGGCGCCCCGGCCGCCCGCCACGGCGGAGGCGGACGCCCGGCCACAGCGCCTCCATCCACTCTGCTCGGGGAAAACTCCCCGGCGCCGGGACCGCCGGCCGCGCCCCATCGTCGCGGCTCGTTTTCCGGGTGGCCGCGCCATGCCCCGAGCGAGAAAGGGCCCTGCTCCACGCGGCCATGGGCGCTGACCAGGGCTGCCCAACGCCGGCCAATTCTCACGAGCGTTCTGCCCAAATCGATCCCGATTTGGGCAGAACGCTCGTGAGAATTGGCCGGAAAACGCCCGGCGAACACACTTCGGGCACCACAGGGCCGCAGGGCCACGCCCCCGGGGCCCTGTCTGGGTTCGCGTGTCGTCGCGTTCCGGCAACGCCAGGAGGAGCTCCGGGAGGCGGGCCCCGGGGAGGCCGACGCCTCCCGCTCCTCAGCCTCCGGGGGTACCCTCCCTGGCGCCGGCCGCTGGGGCCGGGCCAGCCCCGAACTCCGGGCCCGGGCCGAGGCCTGCTTGCTCAGCCTTCCGTTGCCAGGGGCCTGAGCCTGGGGGCCTCCGCATGGAGAACCCTGAGTCCCGCGCCACGAGTCCCCCCGACCGTCCCGGCGACAACGGCACCTTTCGCGACTTCGTCCCAGCCGTGGAGTGAGAGATCACTCCGTTCCCCCACAGAGGCCAGCCCCCTCCACGGGCGCCCCGGCCGCCCGCCACGGCGGAGGCGGACGCCCGGCCACGGCGCCTCCATCCACTCTGCTCGGGGAAAACTCCCCGGCGCCGGGGCCACCGGCCGCGCCACATCGTCGCGGCTCGTTTTCCGGGTGGCCGCGCCATGCCCCGAGTGAGAAAGGGCCCTGCTCCACGCGGCCCTGGGCGCTGACCAGGGCTGCCCAACGCCGGCCAATTCTCACGAGCGTTCTGCCCAAATCGATCCCGATTTGGGCAGAACGCTCGTGAGAATTGGCCGGAAAAGGACCGGCGAACACACTTCGGGCACCAGAGGGCCACAGGGCCGCCCCCCAGGGGCCCTGTCCTGGATCGCGTGTCGTCGCGTTCCGGCACCGCCAGGAGGAGCTCCGGGAGGCGGGCCCCGGGGAGGCCGACGCCTCCCGCTCCTCAGCCTCCGGGGGTCCCCTCCCTGGCGCCGGACGCTGGGGCCGGGCCAGCCCCGAACCCCGGGCCCGGGCCCGGGCCTGCTTGCTCAGCCTTCCGTTGCCAGGGGCCTGAGCCTGGGGGCCTCCGCATAGAGAACCCTGAGTCCCGCGCCACGAGTCCCCCCGACCGTCCCGGCGACAACGGCATCTTTCGCGGCTTCGTCCCAGCCGTGGAGTGAGAGATCACGCCGTTCCCCCACAGAGCCCAGCCCCCTCCACGGGCTCCCCGGCCGCACCGCCACGGCGGAGGCGGACGCCCGGCCACGGCGCCTCCATCCACTCTGCTCGGGGAAAACTCCCCGGCGCCGGGGCCGCCGGCCGCGCCCCATCGTCGCGGCACGTTTTCCGGGTGGCCGCGCCATGCCCCGAGCGAGAAAGGGCCCTGCTCCACGCGGCCCTTGGCGCTGACCAGGGCTGCCCAACGCCGGTCAATTCTCACGAGCCTTCTGCCCAAATCGATCCCGATTTGGGCAGAACGCTCGTGAGAATTGGCCTGAAAACGCCCGGCGAACACACTTCGGGCACCACAGGGCCGCAGGGCCGCCCCCCCGGGGCCCTGTCCGGGTTCGCGTGTCGTCGCGTTCGCCACCGCCAGGAGGAGCTCCGGGAGGCGGGCCCCGGGGAGGCCGACGCCTCCCGCTCCTCAGCCTCCGGGGGTCCCCTCGCTGGCGCCAGCCGTTGGGACCGGGCCAGCCCCGAAAGCCGGGCCCGGGCCCGGGCCTGCTTGCTCAGCCTTCCGTTGCCAGAGGCCTGAGCCTTGGGGCCTCCGCATGTGGAACCCTGAGTCCCGCGCCACGAGTCCCCCCGACCGTCCCGGCGACAACGGCACCTTTCGCGGCTTCATCCTAGCCGCGGAGTGAGAGACCAGTCCGTTTCCCCACAGAGGCCAGCCCCCTCCAGGGGCGCCCCGGCCGCCCGCCACGGCGGAGGCGGACGCCCGGCCACGGCGCCTCCATCCACTCTGCTCGGGGAAAACTCCCCGGCGCCGCGGCTGCCGGCCGCGCCCCATCGTCGCGGCTCGTTTTCCGGGTGGCCGCGACATGCCCCGAGCGAGAAAGGGCCCTGCTCCACGGGGAACTGGGCGCTGACCAGGGCTGCCCAAAGCCGGCCAATACTCACGAGCGTTCTGCCCAAATCGATCTCGATTTGGGCAGAACGCTCGTGAGAATTGGCCAGAAAACGCCCAGCGAACTCACTTCGGGCACCACAGGGCCGCAGGGCCGCCCCCCCGGGGCCCTGTCCGGGATCGCGTGTCGTCGCGTTCCGGCACCGCCAGGAGGAGCTCCGGGAGGCGGGCCCCGGGGAGGCCGACGCCTCCCGCTCCTCTGCCTCCGGGGGTCCCCTCCCTGGCGCCGGCCGCTGGGGCCGGGCCAGCCCCGAAAGCCGGGCACGGACCCGGGCCTGCTTGCTCAGCCTTCCGTTGCCAGGGGCCTGAGCCTGGGGGCCTCCGCATGGGGAACCCTGAGTCCCGGGCCACGAGTCCCCCGACCGTCCCGGTGACAACGGTACCATTCGCGGCTTCGTCCCAGCCGTGGAGTGAGACATCAATCCGTTCCCCACAGAGGCCAGCCTCCTCCACGGGCGCCCCGGCCGCCCGCCACGGCGGAGGCGGACGCCCGCCACGGCGGAGGCGGACGCCGGGCCACGGCGCCTCCATCCACTCTGCTCGGGGAAAACTCACCGGCGCCGGGGCCGCCGGCCGCGCCCCGTCGTCGCGGCTCGTTTTCCGGGTGGCCGCGCCATGCCCCGAGCGAGATAGGGCACTGCTCCACGCGGCACTGGGCGCTGACCAGGGCTGCCCAACGCCGGCCAATTCTCACGAGCGTTCTGCCCAAATCGATCCCGATTTGGGCAGAACGCTCGTGAGAATTGGCCGGAAAACGCCCGGCGAACACACTTCGGGCACCACAGGGACGCAGGGCCGCCCCCCCGGGGCCCTGTCAGGGATCGCGTGTCGTCGCGTTCCGACACCGCCAGGAGGAGCTCCGGGAGGCGGGCCCCGGTGAGGCTGACGCCTCCCGCTCCTCAGCCTCCGGGGGTCCCCTCCCTGGCGCCGGCCGCTGGGGCCGGGGCAGCCCCGGAAGCCGGGCCCGGGCCCGGGCCTGCTTGCTCAGCCTTCCGTTGCCAGGGGCCTGAGCCTGGGGGCCTCCGTATGGGGAACCCTGAGTCCCGCGCCACGAGTCCCCCCGACCATCCCGGCGACAACGGCACCTTTCGCGGCTTCGTCCCAGCCGTGGAGTGAGAGATCACTCCGTTCCCCCACAGAGGCCAACCCCCTCCACGGGCGCCCCGGCCGCCCGCCACGGCGGAGGCGGACGCCCTGCCACGGCGCCTCCATCCACTCTGCTCGGGGAAAACTCCCCGGCGCCGGGGCCGCCGGCCGCGCCCCGTCGTCGCGGCTCGTTTTCCGGGTGACCGCGCCATGCCCCGAGCGAGATAGGGCCCTGCTCCACGCGGCACTGGGCGCTGACCAGGGCTGCCCAACGCCGGCCAATTCTCACGAGCCTTCTGCCCAAATCTATCCGGATTTGGTCGAAAGCTCGTGAGAATTGGCCGGAAAACGCCCGGGGAACACACCTCGGGCACCACAGGGCCGCAGGCCCGCCCCCCCGGGGCCTGTCCGGGATCGCGTGTCGTCGCGTTCCGGCACCGCCAGGAGGAGCACCGGGAGGCGGGCCCCGGGGAGGCCGACGCCTCCCGCTCCTCAGCCTCCGGGGGTCCCCTCCCTGGCGCCGGCAGCTGGGGCCGGGCCAGCCCCGAAAGCCGGGCCCGGGCCCGGGCCTGCTTGCTCAGCCTTCCGTTGCCAGGGGCCTGAGCCTGGGGGCCTCCGCATGGGGAACCCTGAGTCCCGCGCCACGAGTCCCCCCGACCGTCCTGGCGACAATGGCACCTTTCGCGTCTTCGTCCCAGCCGTGGAGTGAGAGATCACTCCGTTCCCCCACAGAGGCCAGCCCCCTCCACGGGCGCCCCGGCCGCCCGCCACGGCGGAGGCGGACGCCCGGCCACGGCGCCTCCATCCACTCTGCTCGGGGAAAACTCCCCGGCGCCGGGGCCGCCGGCCGCGCCCCATCGTCGCGGCTCGTTTTCCGGGTGGCCGCGCCATGCCCCGAGCGAGAAAGGGCCCTGCTCCACGCGGCACTGGGCGCTGACCAGGGCTGCCCAACGCCGGCCAATTCTCACGAGCGTTCTGCCCAAATCGATCCCGATTTGGGCAGAACGCTCGTGAGAATTGGCCGGAAAACGCCCGGCGAACACACTTCGGGCACCACAGGGACGCAGGGCCGCCCCCCCGGGGCCCTGTCAGGGATCGCGTGTCGTCGCGTTCCGACACCGCCAGGAGGAGCTCCGGGAGGCGGGCCCCGGTGAGGCTGACGCCTCCCGCTCCTCAGCCTCCGGGGGTCCCCTCCCTGGCGCCGGCCGCTGGGGCCGGGGCAGCCCCGGAAGCCGGGCCCGGGCCCGGGCCTGCTTGCTCAGCCTTCCGTTGCCAGGGGCCTGAGCCTGGGGGCCTCCGTATGGGGAACCCTGAGTCCCGCGCCACGAGTCCCCCCGACCATCCCGGCGACAACGGCACCTTTCGCGGCTTCGTCCCAGTCGTGGAGTGAGAGATCACTCCGTTCCCCCACAGAGGCCAACCCCCTCCACGGGCGCCCCGGCCGCCCGCCACGGCGGAGGCGGACGCCCGGCCACGGCGCCTCCATCCACTCTGCTCGGGGAAAACTCCCCGGCGCCGGGGCCGCCGGCCGCGCCCCGTCGTCGCGGCTCGTTTTCCGGGTGACCGCGCCATGCCCCGAGCGAGATAGGGCCCTGCTCCACGCGGCACTGGGCGCTGACCAGGGCTGCCCAACGCCGGCCAATTCTCACGAGCCTTCTGCCCAAATCTATCCGGATTTGGTCGAAAGCTCGTGAGAATTGGCCGGAAAACGCCCGGGGAACACACCTCGGGCACCACAGGGCCGCAGGCCCGCCCCCCCGGGGCCTGTCCGGGATCGCGTGTCGTCGCGTTCCGGCACCGCCAGGAGGAGCACCGGGAGGCGGGCCCCGGGGAGGCCGACGCCTCCCGCTCCTCAGCCTCCGGGGGTCCCCTCCCTGGCGCCGGCAGCTGGGGCCGGGCCAGCCCCGAAAGCCGGGCCCGGGCCCGGGCCTGCTTGCTCAGCCTTCCGTTGCCAGGGGCCTGAGCCTGGGGGCCTCCGCATGGGGAACCCTGAGTCCCGCGCCACGAGTCCCCCCGACCGTCCTGGCGACAATGGCACCTTTCGCGTCTTCGTCCCAGCCGTGGAGTGAGAGATCACTCCGTTCCCCCACAGAGGCCAGCCCCCTCCACGGGCGCCCCGGCCGCCCGCCACGGCGGAGGCGGACGCCCGGCCACGGCGCCTCCATCCACTCTGCTCGGGGAAAACTCCCCGGCGCCGGGGCCGCCGGCCGCGCCCCATCGTCGCGGCTCGTTTTCCGGGTGGCCGCGCCATGCCCCGAGCGAGAAAGGGCCCTGCTCCACGCGGCACTGGGCGCTGACCAGGGCTGCCCAACGCCGGCCAATTCTCACGAGCGTTCTGCCCAAATCAATCCCGATTTGGGCAGAACGCTCGTGAGAATTGGCCGGAAAAGGTCCGGCGAAAACACTTCGGGCACCACAGGGCCGCAAGGCCGCCCCCCCGGGGCCTTGTCCGGGATCGCGTGTCGTCGCGTTCCGGCACCGCCAGGAGGAGCTCCGGGAGGCGGGCCCCGGGGAGTCCGACGCCTCCCGCTCCTCAGCCTCTGGGGGTACCCTCCCTGGCGCCGGCCGCCGGGACCGGGCCAGCCCCGAAAGCCGGGCCCGGGCCCGGGCCTGCTTGCTCAGCCTTCCGTTGCCAGGGGCCTGAACCTGGGGGCCTCCGCATGGGGAAACCTGAGTCCCGCGCCACGAGTCCCCCCGACCGTCCCGGCGACGGCACCTTTCTCGGCTTCGTCCCAGCCGTGGAGTGAGAGATCACTCCGTTCCCCCACAGAGGCCAGCCCCCTCCACGGGCACCCCGGCCGCCCGCCACGGCAGAGGCGGACGCCAGGCCATGGCGCCTCCATCCACTCTGCTCGGGGAAAACTCCCCGTCGCCGGGGCCGCCGGCCGCGCCCCATCGTCGCGGCTCGTTTTCCGGGTGGCCGCGCCATGCTTCGAGCGAGAAAGGGCCCTGCTCCACACGGCACTGGGCGCTGACCAGGGCTGCCCAACGCCGGCCAATTCTCACGAGAATTCTGCCCAGTCGATCCCGATTTGGGCAGAACGCTCGTGAGAATTGGCCGGAAAACGCCCGGCGAACACACTTCGGGCACCACAGGGCCGCAGGGCCGCCCCCCCGGGGCCCTGTCCAGGATCGCGTGTCGTCGCGTTCCGGCACCGCCAGGAGGAGCTCCGGGAGGCGGGCCCCGGGGAGGCCGACGCCTCCCGCTCCTCAGCCTCCGGGGGTCCCCTCCCTGGCGCCGGCCGCCGGGGCCGGGCCAGCCCCGAAAGCCGGGCCCGGGCCCGGGCCTGCTTGCTCAGCCTTCCGTTGCCAGGGGCCTGAGCCTGGGGGCCTCCGCATGGGGAACCCTGAGTACCGCGCCACGAGTCCCCCCGACCGTCCCGGCGACAACGGCACCTTTCGCGGCTTCGTCCCAGCCGTGGAGTGAGAGATCACTCCGTTCCCCCACAGAGGCCAGCCCCCTCCACGGGCGCCCCGGCCGCCCGCCAAGGCGGAGGCGGACGCCCGGCCACGGCGCCTCCATCCACTCTGCTCGGGGAAAACTCCCCGCTGCCCGGGCCGCCGGCCGCGCCCCATCGTCGCGGCTCGTTTTCCGGGTGGCCGCGCCATGCCCCGAGCGAGAAAGGGCCCTGCTCCACGCGGCACTGGGCGCTGACCAGGGCTGCCCAACGCCGGCCAATTCTCACGAGCGTTCTGCCCAAATCAATCCCGATTTGGGCAGAACGCTCGTGAGAATTGGCCGGAAAAGGTCCGGCGAAAACACTTCGGGCACCACAGGGCCGCAAGGCCGCCCCCCCGGGGCCTTGTCCGGGATCGCGTGTCGTCGCGTTCCGGCACCGCCAGGAGGAGCTCCGGGAGGCGGGCCCCGGTGAGTCCAACGCCTCCCGCTCCTCAGCCTCTGGGGGTACCCTCCCTGGCGCCGGCCGCCGGGACCGGGCCAGCCCCGAAAGCCGGGCCCGGGCCCGGGCCTGCTTGCTCAGCCTTCCGTTGCCAGGGGCCTGAACCTGGGGGCCTCCGCATGGGGAAACCTGAGTCCCGCGCCACGAGTCCCCCCGACCGTCACGGCGACGGCACCTTTCTCGGATTCGTCCCAGCCGTGGATTGAGAGATCACACCTTTCCCCCACAGAGGCCAGCCCCCTCCACGGGCACCCCGGCCGCCCGCCACGGCAGAGGCGGACGCCAGGCCATGGCGCCTCCATCCACTCTGCTCGGGGAAAACTCCCCGTCGCCGGGGCCGCCGGCCGCGCCCCATCGTCGCGGCTCGTTTTCCGGGTGGCCGCGCCATGCTTCGAGCGAAAAAGGGCCCTGCTCCACACGGCACTGGGCGCTGACCAGGGCTGCCCAACGCCGGCCAATTCTCACGAGAATTCTGCCCAGTCGATCCCGATTTGGGGAGAACGCTCGTGAGAATTGGCCGGAAAACGCCCGGCGAACACACTTCGGGCACCACAGGGCCGCAGGGCCGCCCCCCCGGGGCCCTGTCCAGGATCGCGTGTCGTCGCGTTCCGGCACCGCCAGGAGGAGCTCCGGGATGCGGGCCCCGGGGAGGCCGACGCCTCCCGCTCCTCAGCCTCCAGGGGTCCCCTCCCTGGCGCCGGCCGCCGGGGCCGGGCCAGCCCCGAAAGCCGGGCCCGGGCCCGGGCCTGCTTGCTCAGCCTTCCGTTGCCAGGGGCCTGAGCCTGGGGGCCTCCGCATGGGGAACCCTGAGTACCGCGCCACGAGTCCCCCCGACCGTCCCGGCGACAACGGCACCTTTCGCGGCTTCGTCCCAGCCGTGGAGTGAGAGATCACTCCGTTCCCCCACAGAGGCCAGCCCCCTCCACGGGCGCCCAGGCCGCCCGCCAAGGCGGAGGCGGACGCCCGGCCACGGCGCCTCCATCCACTCTGCTCGGGGAAAACTCCCCGCTGCCCGGGCCGCCGGCCGCGCCCCATCGTCGCGGCTCGTTTTCCGGGTGGCCGCGCCATGCCCCGAGCGAGAAAGGGCCCTGCTCCACGCGGCACTGGGCGCTGACCAGGGCTGCCCAACGCCGGACAATTCTCACGAGCGTTCTGCCCAAATCGATCCCGATTTGGGAAGAACGCTCGTGAGAATTGGCCGGAAAACGCCCGGCGAACACACTTCGGGCACCACAGGGCCGCAGGGCCGCCCCCCCGGGGCCCTGTCCGGGATCGCGTGTCGTCGCGTTCCGGCACCGCCAGGAGGAGCTCCGGGAGGCGGGCCCCGGGGAGGCCGACGCCTCCCGCTCCTCAGCCTCCGGGGGTCCCCTCCCTGGCGCCGGCCGCCGGGGCCGGGCCAGCCCCGAAAGCCGGGCCCGGGCCCGGGCCTGCTTGCTCAGCCTTCCGTTGCCAGGGGCCTGAGCCTTGGGGCCTCCGCATGGGGAACCCTGAGTACCGCGCCACGAGTCCCCCCGACCGTCCCGGCGACAACGGCACCTTTCGCGGCTTTGTCCCAGCCGTGGAGTGAGAGATCACTCCGTTCCCCCACAGAGGCCAGCCCCCTCCACGGGCGCCCCGGCCGCCCGCCAAGGCGGAGGCGGACGCCCGGCCACGGCGCCTCCATCCACTCTGCTCGGGGAAAACTCCCCGCTGCCCGGGCCGCCGGCCGCGCCCCATCGTCGCGGCTCGTTTTCCTGGTAGCCGCGCCATGCTCCGAGCGAGAAAGGGCCCTGCTCCACGCGGCACTGGGCGCTGACCAGGGCTGCCCAACGCCGGCCAATTCTCACGAGAATTCTGCCCAAATCGATCCCGATTTGGGCAGAACGCTCGTGAGAATTGGCCGGAAAACGCCCGGCGAACACACTTCGGGCACCACAGGGCCGCAGGGCCGCCCCCCCGGGGCCCTGTCCGGGATCGCGTGTCGTCGCGTTCCGGCACCGCCAGGAGGAGCTCCGGGAGGCGGGCCCCGGGGAGGCCGACGCCTCCCGCTCCTCAGCCTCCGGGGGTCCCCTCCCTGGCGCCGGCCCCTGGGGCTGGGCCAGCCCCGAAAGCCGGGCCCGGGCCCGGGCCTGCTTGCTCAGCCTTCCGTTGCCAGGGGCCTGAGCCTGGGGGCCTCTGCATGGGGAACCCTGAGTCCCGCGCCACGAGTGCCCCCGACCGTCCCGCCAACAACGGCACCTTTCGCGGATTCGTCCCAGCCGTGGAGTGAGAGATCACTCCGTTCCCCCACAGAGGCCAGCCCCCTCCACGGGTGCCCCGGCTGCCCGCCACGGCGGAGGCGGACGCCCGGCCACGGCGCCTCCATCCACTCTGCTCGGGGAAAACTCCCCGGCGCCGGGGCCGCCGGCCAAGCCCCATCATCGCGGCTCGTTTTCCGGGTGGCCGCGCCATGCCCCGAGCGAGAAAGGGCCCTGCTCCACGCGGCACTGGGCGCTGACCAGGGCTGCCCAACGCCGGCCAATTCTCACGAGCGTTCTGCCCAAATCGATCCCGATTTGGGCAGAACGCTCGTGAGAATTGGCTGGAAAACGCCCGGCGAACACACTTCGGGCACCACAGGGCCGCAGGTCCGCCCCCCCGGGGCCCTGTCCGGGATCGCGTGTCGTCGCGTTCCGTCACCACCAGGAGGAGCTCCGGGAGGCGGGCGTCGGGGAGGCTGATGCCTCCCGCTCCTCAGCCTCCGGGGGTCCCCTCCCTGGCGCCAGCCCCTGGGGCCAGGCCAGCCCCGAAAGCCGGGCCCGGGCCCGGGCCTGCTTGCTCAGCCTTCCGTTGCCAGGGGCCTGAGCCTGGGGGCCTCCGCATGGGGAACCCTGAGTCCCGCGCCACGAGTCTCCGACCGTCCTGGCGCCATCGGCCCCTTTCGTGGCTGCGACACAGCTGTGGAGCGACAGATCCATTTGTTCCCCCAGAGAGGCCAAGCCCTTCCCGGGCGCCCCGGCCTCCCTCCAAGGCGGAGACGAATGCCCGACCACAGACCCTCCATCAACTCTGCTCGGAGCAAGCTCCCCGGCGCTGAGGCCCCCGGCCGGTCCCCGTCGTCTCAGCGCGTTTTCGGGTGGCTGGGACATACCCCGAGCGAGAAAGTGTCCTGGGCCACGCGGAACAAGGCGGTCCCCATGGTTGTCCAACGCCAGCCAATTTTCATGAGCGCTCTGCCCACATCGATCCCGATTAGATACGGACCCTCAACTCTATTGTGATATAATCATCGAGAAATCAGGGAAAAATATTCGATGTAACAAAAGACATTCTCCTCAATCAATGGTGCTGGGAAAACTGGACAGCGATATGTAGAAGAATGAAACTCGACCATTCTCTTACACCATACACAATGATAAACTCGAACTCGATAAAGGAGCTCAACGTGAGACAGGATTCTCTCAGAATCCTAGAGGAGTACATAGGCAGTAACCTCTTCGTTATCAGCCACAGCAACTTCTTTCAAGATATGTCTCCAAAGGCCAAGGAAACAAAAGCGAAAATGAACTTTTGGCACTTCATCAAGATCAAAAGCTTCTGCACAGCAAAGGGAACAGTCCACCAATCAAAAGGCAACCCACGGAATGGGAGAAGATATTTGTAAATGACAGTTCAGACAAAAGGTTGATATCCAGGATCTAGAAAGAACTTCTCAAACTCAACACACACAAAACAGATAATCATATCCAAAAATGGGCAGAAGATATGAGCATACACTCCTCCAACGAAGACATACAAATGGCTATCAGACACATGACAAAATGTTCATCATCACTAGCCATCAGGGAGATTCAAATGAAAACGACATTGAGATACCACCTGACACCAGTTAGAAAGGCCACAATTAGCAAGACAGGAAACAACGTGTGTTGGAGAGGATGTGGAGAAAGGGGAACCCTCTTACACTCTTGGTGGGAATGCAAGTTGGTGCAGCCACTTTGGAGAACAGTGTGGAGATTCCTCCAGAAATTAAAAATAGAGCTTCCCTATGACCCTGCAATCGCATTGCTGGATATTTACCCCAAAGATACAGATGGAGTGAAAAGAAGGGCCATCTGTACCCCAATGATTATAGCAGCAAAGGCCTCGGTCGCCAAACTGTGGAAAGAACCAAGATGCCCTTCAATGGACGAATGGATAAGGAAGATGTGGTCCATATACAAGATGGAGTATTATGCCTCCATCAGAAAGGATGAATACCAACTTTTGTAGCAATATGGACGGGAGTGGAAGAGATTATGCTGAGTGAAATAAGTCAAGCAGAGAGAGTCAATTATCATATGGTTTCACTTATTTGTGGAGCATAACAAAGAACAAGGAGGACATGGGGAGATGGAGAGGAGAAGGAAGTTGTGGGAAATGGGAAGGGGAGGTGAACCATGAGAGACTACGGACTCTGAAAAAGAACCTGAGGGTCTTGAATGGGTGGGGAGTGGGAGGTTGGGAGAACAAGGTGGTGGGTATTAGGGAGGGCACGTGTTGCATGGAGCACTGGGTGTGGTGCAAAAATAAGGAATACTGTTACGCTGAAAAGAAATAATATAGATAGATAGATATTGAAAGTGAAAAAAAAAAGGAATATGCTGAACCTACAGAGCAGAAGAAACCAGAATGCCTCCCTGACGCCACCCCCAATACCGGCGCCCCTGAGGAGCAGGAATGAGGAGTCTCACGGTCCTGCAGACTCACGTCCTCAACTCAGGCATCGGGATTGGTCATCACTGTGCCGGCAGATCTGGGCCGCCATGCCCCTGTGACCTAAACCTAACCCTCGGTTGGGTGTTCAGGCTTCAGTCCCCAGAGGACTGGCTCCCTAGCCCTCCAGACTGGGGACCCCATATTCCCAACGTAGGACTCTGGCTGCCACCCATGATGAAACTTGACCACATGGACCTTTGCAGAACGCTCCTTGCCGGAGAAACCTCCATGACCCCTAAAGCCAACCACACCTTCTGAGCACCCCCACACCACAATTCCTTAGCCTTACAGGCCGCCAGAACAATGCCCTCAGCCCAGCCCTCCAGAGAGCCTGAGTCCGTGCTGGCACATCAGGCCTGCCATTCTCCCAGGACCAAACCCTAACCCTAGGTTGGGTGTTCAGGTTCTAGAACCCTGACACCCAATTCCACCCATGGGTGGGAGCATCAAACTGATGGCATGACTCAGCTTCTCAACCAGCAGGAGATTCCATTTGGTGCTCTCCAACACCCTCAGAGCCCTAGGAACCGGCCAAGCTGCCCTGAGGCCATTCCCGCCATCTTTGCACCTCCAGGCCAAAAACCCAGGGCCTGAGAAGCCTCCGGAGCCCTGCCCTCAACTCAGCCCTTCAGTGAGCCAATATCTGTGCTGGCAGATCCCACATGCCTTCTCCCTAAGACATAACCTTAACGCTAAGCCTAACCCTAATACTAACTCTAGCCCAGGTTGTGTGTTCAGGCATCCCTCCTCCATAGCCTGGTCCCCCAAACGGCCAGATGGGGGACCCCTGAGCTGCACCGCATAATTGCGCCTGATCCCAGGAGGAAACCCTGCCCTTTAGAAATGTGTTGAACCCGCAGAGCGGGAGAAACCTGCATGCCTCCCAGAGGCCACTGCCACTTCTGGCACACCCAAGGACCAGGAACCAGGACTCTCACAGTGCTACAGACTCGCGCCCTCAACTCAGGCATTGGGAAGCATCACCACAGCGCCATCAGATCGGGGCTGCCATGCCCTTACAACCCTACCCTAACCCTAGGTTGGGTGTCAGGCTTCTGTCCCCTGAGGACTGGACCCCTAGCCCTCCAGACTGGGGACCCTGGATTCCCAATGCAGGACTCTGGCTGCCACCCACGATGAAACTGGACCATATGATCCTGTGCAGTATGCTCCTGGCCACAGAATCCTCCATGCCCCCTAAAGCCACCCACGCCTTCCAAGAAATGCCACACCACAAACCCAGAACCTGACAGGCCACCAGAGCAATGCCCTCAACTCAGCCCTCCGGAGAACCTGAGCCGCACTGGCAGGCCTGCCATTCTCCCAGGATGAAACCCTAACACTAGGTTGGGTGTTCAGGCATTGGACCCAGAGGCCTGACACCCAATTCCTCCCATGGGTTGAGCATCAGACTGTCGGCAGGACTCAGTTCTCAGCCAGGAGGAGACCTTTTCATTTGGTGTTCTCTCACACCCTCAGAGCAGTAGCAACCAGCCATTCTCCCTTGAGGCCATTCCCACCAGCTTTGCTCCTCCAGGCCAAGAACCCAGGGCCTGAGGAGCCTCCTGAGTCCTGCCCTCAACTCAGCCCTTGGGTGAGCCCGTATCTGTGCTAGCAGATCCGACATGCCCTGTCCCTAAGCCTAACACTAACCATAATACTAAACCTAGCCCAGGTTGTGTGTTCAGGCGTCCATACTCTGACTCCTGGTCCCCAAGGCCCCAGATGGGGGACCCGTGAGCGATACCCCATCATTGAACCTGACACCAGGAGGAAACCATGCTGTTTAGAATTGTGCTGAACCCACAGAGCGGGATAAATTGGAATGTCTCCCTGAGGCCACCCCACTTCCAGCGCCCCCAAGGACCAAGAACCAGGAGTCTCATGGTCCTGCAGACACACGCTCTGAACTCAAGCATTGGGATGGGCCACCACAGCGCCAGCAGATTGGGGCTGCAATGCCCCTACAACCTAACCCTCACAGCAGGACTCACCCTCTCAGCCAGAAGGTGACCTTTCATTTCGTGCTATCTAATGCCCTGAGAATTGTAGAAACTGGCATGCTCCCCTGAGGCGATTTCCAACATCTTTGCCCGTACAGCCCAAAACCCCAGTGCCCGAGGAGCCTCCTGAGTCCCACCCTCAACTCAGCCCTTGGGTGAGCTGATATCTGTGCTTGCATATCCGACATGCCTTGTCCCTAAGACATAACCTTAACCCTAATCCTAATACTAACCCTAGCCCAGGTTCGTGCTCAGGCATCATCCTCCCACAACTGGTCCTCAAAACCCCAGATAGGGGACCCCTGTGTTGCACCCCATAATTGCACATGATCCCAGCATGAACCGTGCCGTTTAGAAATGGGCTGAAGCCACAGAGCAGGAGAAGCCTGCAAGTCTCCCTGAGGCCAAAGCACTTCTGGACCCTCCCAAGGACCGGGAACCAGAGTCTCAATGTCCTGCAGACATAGCCTCAACTCAGGCATCAGGATGGGTCACCACAGCACCAGCAGATCGGGGTTACCATGCCCCAAAGACTTAACCATAATGCTAGGATGGATGTTTATGCTTCGATCCACAGAGGCCTGGCTCCCTAGCCGTCCAGACTGGGAACCCTGTATTTGCAATGCTGGACTCCGGCTGCCACCCACAAGGAAAATGGCCCACATGGCCCTGTGCAGTACGCTCCTGGCCGGAGAAACCTCCATGCCCCCTAAAGACACCCACACCTTCCGAGGACCCACACACCACCGCCCAGTGCCTGATGGGCCACCAGAGCAATACCCTCAACTCAGCCCTCCGGAGAGCCTGAGTCCGCACTGGCACCTCAGGCCTGCCATGCTCCCAGGACCAAACCCTAATACCCTAGCTCAGGTGGTCAGGCTCTGGACCCCAGAGGCCTGATACCCAATTCCATCCCAGTGGATAGGATCATCAGACTGATGGCAGGACTCAGCCTCTCAGCCAGGAGAATAAATGAAATAAACCATTTCATTTAGTGCTATCTAACACTCTCAGAGACCTAGAAACCAGCATGCTCCCCTGAGGCCATTCCCACCATCTTTACCTTCTAGGAAAAAAACCCAGGGCCTAAGGAGCCTCCTGAGTCCCGCCTTCAACTCAGCCCTTGGGTGAGCCCATATAAGTGTTACCAGATCCAACATGCCTTGTCCCTAAGACATAACCCTAACCCTAATCTTTTTATTTTTTTAAAGATTTTATTCATTTCTTTGACAGAGACAGATCAGAAGAAGGCACAGAGAGGACGAAGTACGCTCCCCGCTGAGCAGAGAGCCTGATGTGGGGCTCGATCCCAGGACCCTGAGATCATGACCTGAGCGGAAGGCAGAGGCTTTAACCAACTGAGCCACCCAGGCACCCCACCTTAACACTAATCTTAACACTAACCCTAACCACAAAACCTAACCCTAACCTCTAAACCTAACATAACAACCTCGGAGCAGTAGAAACCATCATGCTCCCCAGAGGCGATTCCCACCTTCTTTACCCCTCCAGTCCAAAAATCCAGGGCCTGAGGAGACTCCTGAGTCCCGCCCTCAACACAGCCCTTGGGTGAGTCCATATCTGTGTTGGCAGATCTGACATGCCTTGTTCCTAAGACATACGCCTAACCCTAAGCCTAACCATAAACCTTACCTCTAACCCTATCCCCTAACTCCTAACCCTAACCCTAACCCTAACCCTAACCCTAAACCCTAACAACTAACCCTAACACTCTCCGAACCTCTATCCCTAACCCTAACCCTCCAGACTGGGGATTCCAAAGTCACAACACAGGACTCTGCCTGCCCTCCAGAAAGAAAAGTGCATGAGCACCTAAACACACCCACCATTGGAAATGCCCCAGACATAATGCCAGGTTCTGCCACAACGCCAGATGCATGTCATCCACTCAGCCCTGAGGGAGCCCGCCTCAACACAGCATATCAGCAGCATATCAGAACTGCCATGCCCCTAGGCCTTAACCCTAACCCTAGGTTGGGTGTACAGTCTTCCGTACCCAGAGGCCTAGCCCCCAAACCCGCCAGATTGTGGATGCATGAGACTCACTCTGGCAGTCTGGAGGCTGCCTATGCTGTTACAGTGCCATTTGGAGCTACTTAGACCTCAGAGCAAAAGATAACTTCATGCCCCCCAAGGCAAGCCCCAGCATCTGAGCCCCTCCTGAACACAAACCCAGATTCACACTAGCCACCTATCACCGACCCTCAACTCAGGCCACCGGGGAGTCCGCCTCAGCACTGGCAGATTGGGCCTGTCGCGCCCCAAGACCTCAACCTTAGTTTGTGTTTCCAGGCTTCCATCCCAAGATGCCTAGCCTCCAGGCCCCCTGGATTAAGGACCCCTGAGTGACATTGCAGGACTCCAACAGCCACGCAGGATGAAACCTTGCAGTTTGGAGCTGCTGAATACTCAGAGGGTGAGAAACCTTCAAGCCCCCGTAAAGCTATCCGCACAATTTGCGGCACCCCAGGCCAGAAAGCTGTTTTCTATGAAGCTACCGGACACATGCCCTCAACTCAGCCCTGAGGGGAGCCCATCTCAGCGCCGGCAGATTGGGCCCGCCATGACCCTAGACCCTAACCCTAACCCTAGGTGGGGTATACAGCCTTCCGTACCCAGAGGCCTGTACCCCAAGCCCATCAGACTGGGGATGACTGAGACTCCCGCCAGCACTCCTCCAGCCTCCTAGGGCAAAATGGTGCCATTTGGAACTGTGCAGGAACCTCAGAGCAGGAGAAAGCTGCATGCCCCCCAAGAACACCACTAGCTTCTTTGCCCCCACAAACACAAACACAGACCTCAAGTCCTGCCTGATTCCCACCCTCCATTCGGCCTATCCAGGAGACCACCTCAATTGCAGCAGATCGGGCCTGCCATGTCCCTAAGCCTTAACCCTAACCCTAGTTTGGATTTTCAGGCTTCCATCCCAAGAGGCCCGGCCCCCACGCCCCCCAGATTAAGGACTTCTGAGCAACACCACAGGACACAGCCTGTCACACAAGTGGAAACCTTGTGGTTTGGAGCTGCAATGAACCCTCAGATGGGGAGAAACTTTCATGCCACCCTAAAGCCACCCCAATAATCAACAGCCACTCTGGCCATAGAGCTGGATTCCATCCCGCCACCAAATGCATACCCTCAACTCAGCCCATACGGGATCCCGCCTCAGCACTGGCAGATCGGGCCTGCCATTGCCCCTAGGCCCTAACCCTAACACAAGTTTGGGTGTTCAGTCTTCCATGCTGAGGGTCCAGGCAACAAAATCCCCTGGATTAAGGAATCTTGACATACACCTCAGGACTCCGCTTGCCACACAGTAGGAACCTGTGCCTTGGAGTTGTGCTGAACCCTCAGAGGGGGAGAAACTTGCCCCTCTAAAGGCACTCCCATCATCTGCACCCGTCCCCCCGGCCATAAACCAGATTCTGCTGAGCTGCCGGACGCATGCCATAAATTCAGACCCTAGGGCGCCCCACCTCAACATAAGCAGATCGGGCCACCATGCCCCTAGGCCCTTACCAGAACCCCTCTTTAGGTTTTCAGGCTTCCATCCCAGGGGGCCTGCCTCCCATGTCCCCCCAGATTAAGGTCTACTGAGCACCACCACGGGACTCCACCTGGCACTCATGAGGAAAACTTGTGGTTTAGAGCTGCACTGAACACTCAGACGGGGAGAAACCTGCAAACCCCCGTAATGCCACCCCACCATGAGTCACCCCCATGGCCATAAAACCAGATTCTCCTGCGATGCCAGATCTATGCCCTCAACTCGACCCTTAGGGGAGCCCGCATCAGCACCGGCACATTGGACCTGCCATGCCCTTCGTCCCTAACCATAAACCTAGGTGGGGTGTACAGGCTTTCATGAACAGAGGCCTGTCCCCCAAGCCCGCCAGATTGGGCACCTCCGAGATTCATGCCAGTAGAGACTAAGGATTCCTCAGTGACACCCCAGGACTGCGTCTGCCACACAGGAGGAAACCATGCCATTTGGAGCTCTGCAGAACCCTCAGGGTAGGAGAAACCTGCATGCAACCCTGAGGTCACGCCCAGCTTCTGTGGCATCCCTGGACACAAACTCTGAGTCTGACATGCCACCTGATACCCACCCTGAAGTCAGCCCACCAGGGAGCCCACCTCAGCAGTAGCAGATTGAGCATGCCATGCCCCTACGCCCTTACCGTAGCTCTAGTTTCTGATTTCGGGCTTCCATCCCAAGAGGCCTGGCCCCCAAACTCCCCAGATTCAGGACCCCCCTGTAACAAGGCAGAAACCTGAATGCCATGCAGGGGGAAGCCATGACATTTGGAGCTCCAAAGTTTCCTCAGAGAGGGAGAAACAAGCATGCCCCTCTAAAGCCACCCCCACGATCAGCCATCCCTCTGGCCAGAAACCCTGACACTTCTGCATTGCAGGATGCATTTCCTCAACTCAATTCTGAGGGTATCTCACCTCTGTGTCAGCTGATCAGGCCTGTCCTGCCCAGCCCATTACCCTTAACCCTATGTTGCATTTTCAGGCTTCCTTCCCCAGGGGCCTATCCACCAAGCCCTCTAGATTGGTAAACTTGGAGCCACACTGTAGGAGTCCCCCTGCCACCCAGCAGGAAACTTGTCCCTTTGGAGCTGTGCGGAACCCTCAGAGCCAGAGAAACCTGCATGACCCCATTAGGACTCCCCCACATTCTGCAGCCCCCTGGCCACAAACCCAGAGCCTGATTCACCACCTGACCCCCATTCTCAACTCAGCTCCTTGGGGAACTCACCTAAACACCAGAAGTTCGGGCCTGCCACGCCACTAGCTCAGCTCTGCTCATGGACACCACCAGCTCTAGGCAGACCTAGAACTCCCCTGTCTGCGGCAAAGCTCTGGGATCCCCCCTCCTTCTTCCCAATTTACACTGGCCCAGGCATTCATGAGAAAGGGGAAGGCTACCTCTTGAATGCTTAATACCTCCTTTCCTCTTCAGCCCTATTTCTCTCCACTTACCTTTGCACCTGGGCAAACTGAAAGTAACATATCAATGGAACATGTACATGCTCTGAGATCTAAATCTTTCATGGCAACTTTCTGAGGGCTCCTTATGCAATAGGAAACTAGTGTATCCTGCCACAGAGTGTTTCATAATGAACAGCTACAGAACAGTAGAGCAAAAGTCATTCCAGTTTTACCTCAGTCTTCATGAAGTAGAACATGGTCTTCTTTTCTTCATTGACTTCAATTCCAATTCGTTTCCATGCAATGTTCATTCCTCTCCTTCAGGGGTAGGATTTTGTGATTCCTCACCTGCATAGAACACCCAGAGCTCATCACAACAAGTACTCTCCCTAATAGCTGTCACCCACTTAACCCTTCGCCCCACACCCCTGCCCCCTAGCAACCCTCGATTTTGCTCTAGGTTAGAGTCTGTTTCCTCATTGGCCTTTCTCTCCTCACTATGTTCATCTGTTTTCTTTCTGAAATTCCATAGAGGTCAAGATATAGGCTATTGGTCTTTTCTTACTGATTTTACTTAGCTAAATCCACTGTAGATCCATCCACATCCTTGCAGATGGTAAGATTTCATCCTTTTTGAACCTGGATCCTATTCCATTAAGAAGATGTGGGAGAATGAATACACATACACACACACACACACATATGATATATACGAGTGATATATATATATATCACTCATCAGTGAATGGACATTTGGTCTCCCTCCATTGTTTTACAATGGTTGAAAATGCTGCTGTAAATATCACGGTGCTTATACCCCACTGAATGTGCATTTTTGTGCCCTTTAGGGAAATAACTAGGAGGGCAATTGCTGGATCCTACTGTTGTTCAGTTCTTAGCTTTTGGAGGACAGACTGTATTCTTTCCAAGAGTGGCTGCAACAACACGCAGGCCCACCAACAATGTAGGAGGGTCCCGGTTTTGGGTTTTTTTTTTTTTTAGATTTTATTTATTTATTTGACAGAGGTCACAAGTAGGCAGAGAGGCAGGCAGAGAGAGAGGACGAAGCAGACTCCCCGCTGTGCAGAGAGCCCAATGCGGGGCTCAATCTCAGGACCCTGAGACCATGACCTGAGCCGAAGGCAGTGGCTTAACCCACTGAGCCACACAGGTGCCCCCGAGGGTTCCACTTTAAGCAGAACATTCCCTGCCAGCAATTTCCTAAGGAGGAAATATAAAACCTGTGGGAAACCCTGACTCACTGAGCATCAGGAAAGCAGCCACAGAAATTCAGCCCAGGGTTCCTGACACCAAGTCCCTTGAAGCCAACAGAGTGCCTTTATCCAGGGAAATTCCCAAAGACTCTCCTTCTGACTTCACTACCCATGAAACTGCAGAGAAAATACAGCATGTCCAACCATATATAGCCGTTTGAGTGAACCTAGGAAGACAAGCATCCCTTTTAAATTGTCCAAGACTCCTTGGAATCATTTTGAATTTTCCCTCTGCCCTCATTGGAACTCTTTGGATTCAAAGACGAATCCATTAGGATACATCACCTTGGACAAAGAAGAAGCCATCATCCAAGTCTCTATCTGACCACAAACAGCCACCTCACTCTAGATGCCAGCCGTTCCACCAGAGTCTAGGCCCAGTGGAGTAAACACTGTTCGGTGAAGGAATACTTTCTATGTTCAAAAGGCACACCAAGTCAATCTCACCTTCCCTTTCGAATCCAAGGGATTTCCTAGGAAAGAGATGTTCCAAATACCTTTGTAAGCCAGAAATAAACAGAGAAAATGAGATCCCTGCCAGGTGCTCCCTGCAGAGAAACTCAGGAGCTCTGGCACCCGCACGAGATTGCTTACAGCTGGTTCAGTGTGCCATTTGTGAGCTCCACTGGAGACAAGAGAAAAGCCCAGGAAATTTGGGGTGAAAGGGAATTTTTACCTGCCATCCTGGCATGGATGTGGCATTGTGACCCACAGGCCTGCTGTTTTCTCTGAACACTGACGTCCTGGGACAAGCTGCATGACTGACTCAGACGCTGACTTCCAAACTTCAGGTCTCATGGAGCCAGAGTGAAGAAGGGCTGTCAGGTGCAGATAAGCAGGCGTCTCCCACCTAAAGCCTGCACACCTGCTCTGATTCCTGGGAGAAGGAGAGACACAGGCTTGTTTCTTAACTGGTCATTCACTTCCCTCTCAAGCTGGTCAATGCCCTTATCCTTTTTGGAGAAACAAACATACTTTTCCAAACAAACACTCAGCTCCTCGGTTCCAAATGCACCATGAGTCGGGTTTGGTTCCCCTGGCTCCAGAGCCCAACTGGGAGGACCCCCCTGAACCATCCTGACAGCACATTACCAGCAAACCTGGGGAAAGAGGGCACAATGCTGAGTGGGGGACAGGCTCCATCAATTCTTACCACCACCCTTGAGCCTGGAGAAACAGAGACTATACAGCTCACCACTCCGTCCTGTAAAAATAAGCTGTAGTGCCTCACGTTTCAGGGTCTCTCACCGGGCACCTCCGCCCTGCCTTCAGAGCCAGCAAGCTGCACTGACTCCTCTTCAGGTGTGTTTCCCATGGCAGCTCGCCGCTGCCTCCAGTGGTGGCAAGCAGCATCGCCATGCCTTCCAGGGTATCTCACACCACTGCTCACCACTCCCTCCAGTGGAGTGAACTGGCACTGCCGGGCCTTCCATAGACTCATTTTTTTTTTTATTTGTTTATTTACAGCATAACAGTGTTCATTGTTTTGGCATCACACCCAGTGCTCCATGCAGTACGTGCCCTCCCTATTAACCACCACCTGATTCCTCAAACTCCCACCCCACCCTGCCCCTCCAAAACCCTCTGGTTGTTTTTCAGAGTCCATAGTCTCTCATGGTTCATCTCCCCTTCCAGTTTCTCTCAACTCCCTCTCCTCTCCATCTCCCTATGTCCTCCGTGTTATTTGCTATGCTCCACAAATAAGTGAGACCATATGATACATGACTCTCTCTCTCCTTGACTTATTTCGTTCAGCATAATTTCTTCCAGTCCCGTCCATGTTGCTACAAAAGTTGGGTATTCATCCTTTCTGATGGAGGCATAATACTCCATTGCGTATATGTACCACATCTTCCTTATCCATTCATCCGTTGAAGGGCATCTTGGTTCTTTCCACAGTTTGGTGAGCATAGCCATTGCTACAATAAACATTGGGGTACAGATGGCCCTTCTTTTCACTACATCTGTATCTTTGGGGTAAATACCCAGCAGTGCAATTGCAGGGTCATAGGGAAGCTCTAGTCTGAATTTCTTGAGGAATCTCCACACTGTTCTCCAAAGTGGCTGCACCAACTTGCATTCCCACCAACAGTGTAAGAGGGTTCCCCTTTCTCCACATCCTCTCCAACAATCGTTGTTTCCTGTCTTGCTAATTGTGGCCTTTCTAACTGGTGTCAGGTGGTATCTCAATGTGGTTTTAATTTGAATCTCCCTGATGGCTAGTGATGATGAACATTTTTTCATGTGTCTGATAGCCATTTGTATGTCTTCGTTGGAGAAGTGTCTGTTCATATCTTCTGCCCATTTTTGGATATGATTATCTCTTTTGTATGTGTTGAGTTTGAGAAGTTCTTTCTAGATCCTGGATATCAACCTTTTGTCTGTACTGTCATTTGCAAATATCTTCTCCCATTCCGTGGGTTGCCTTTTTGTTTGGTGGACTGTTTCCTTTGCTGTGCAGAAGCTTTTGATCTTGATGAAGTGCCAAAAGTTTATTTTCGCTTTTGTTTCCTTGGCTTTTGGAGACATATCTTGAAAGAAGTTGCTGTGGCTGATATCGAAGAGGTTACTGCCTATGTTCTCCTCTCGGATTCTGATGGATTCCTGTCTCATGATGAGGTCTTTTATCCATTTCGAGTGTAAGAGAATGGTTGAGTTTCATTATTCTACATATAGCTGTCCAGTTTCCCAGCACCATTGATTGAAGAGACTGTCTTTTTTTCCATTGAATATTTTTTCCTGTTTTGTCGAAGATTATTTCACCGTGGAGTTGAGGGTCCATATCTGGGCTCTCCACTCTGTTCCACTGGTCTATGTGTCTGTTTTTATGCCAGGGCCACGCTGTCTTGGTGATCGCAGCTTTGTAGTAAAGCTTGAAATCGGGTAACGTGATGCCGCCAGTTTTGTTTTTGTTTTTCAACATTTCCTTAGCAATTCGGGGTCTCTTCTGATTCCATACAAATTTTAGGATTATTGGCTCCAGCTCTTTGAAAACTACCGGTGGAATTTTGATCGGAATGGCATTAAAAGCATAGATTGCTCTAGGCAGTATAAACATTTTAACAATGTTTATTCTTCCAATCCAAGAGCATGGAATTGTCTTCCATCTTTTTGGGTCTTCTTCAATTTCTTTCATGAGTGTTCTGTAGTTCCTCGAGTACAGGTCCTTTACCTCTTTGGTTAGGTTTATTCCCAGGTATCTTATGGTTCTTGGTGCTCTAGTAAATGGAATCGATTCTCTAATTTCCCTTTCTGTATTTTCATTGTTAGTGTATAAGAAAGCCACTGATTTATGTACATTGACTTTGTATCCTGCCATGTTACTGAATTGCTGTATGAGTCTAGTAGTTTGGGGGTGGAGTCTTTGGGGTTTTCCATATAAAAAATCATGGCATCTGCGAAGAGAGAGAGTTTGACTTCTTCTTTGCCAATTTGGATACCTTTTATTTCTCTTTGTTGTCTGATTGCCGTTGCTAGGACTTCTAATACTATGTTGAACAAGAGTGGTGAGAGTGGGCATCCAAGCCCATTAGAATAACGTCAGACCTTTTCACAGAGACCTGGCAAGCCAGGAAGGGGTGGCAAAATATATTCAGAGTACTAAATGAGAAGAACATGCAACCAAGAATACTCTATCCGGCAAGACTGACATTTAAAATGGATGGAGAGATAAAGAGTTTCCAAGACCGGCAAGGCTTAAAAGACTATGCAACCACCAAGCCGACACTGCAGGAAATATTAAGGGGGGGTCCTATAAAAGAGAAAAAATCCTAAGAATATCAATGAACAGAAATATAGAAACAATCTACAGACAGAAAGACTTCAAAGGCAACATGACATGAATCAAAACCTATCTCTCAATAATCACTCTCAATGTGAATGGCCTAAATGCGCCCATAAAACGACACAGGGTTGCAGATTGGATAAAACGACAGCACCCATCCATATGTTGTCTACAAGAGACCCATTTTGAACCTAAGGATACACCCAGACTGAAAGTGAACGGATGGAGAAGCATCTTTCATGCCAATGGGCCTCAAAAGAAGGCCGGGGTAGCGATTCTCATATCAGATAAATTAGATTTTAAACTAAAGACTGTAGTCAGAGATACAGAAGGACACTCCATAATTCTTAAAGGGACTATCCGCCAAGATGATCTAACAATTGTGAATATCTATGCCCCCAATATGGGAGCACCCAATTCCATAAGAAAACTATTAATCAAGATAAAGAGTCATATTGATATGAATACAATAATAGTAGGAGATCTTCATACGCCTCTCTCAGAAATAGACAGATCATCGAAGCAGAAAATTAAAAAAGAAATAAGAGCATTGAATGAAACATTGGACCAGATGGACCTCATAGACATATACAGAACATTCCACCCTAAAACAACAGAATACACATTCTTCTCAAGTGCACATGGAACCTTCTCCAGAATAGACCACATACTGCGTCACAAGGATTGAGGATGCCTGATACTCATGCTGGGAATCTGCCTGCCACTCAGGGCACCGCTGTGCTGTTTGGAGCTGCGCTGAACCCTCAGAGCTGGAGAAACTTCCATGCACCCCTGAAGTCACCCCCAGGTTATGCGAACGTCTGGACACACACCTAGAGGCTAAGGCCCCGTCTGACACCCGAGCTCAACTCAACGCACCAGGGCACCTGCCTCTGCACTGGCATATCAGGTCTACCATGGCCCTAGGCCTTAACCCTATCCCTAATTTTGGTTTTCAGGTATCATCCCCAAGAGTCCTGACCCCAAGACCCCAAGATTAAAGAATCCTGAGTGACACCTCAGGACTCTGTCCACCATGCAGGAGGAAACCATGCTGTTTGGAGCTGTGTCGAATCCTCAGACCGGGAGAAACCTGCACGGTTCACCCGAGGCTATCCCCCACCCTCTGCGCACTATTGGGCCACAAATGTGGAGGCTGGCACTCAGCCTGCCTACCACCCAGGAGGAAACCGTGCCATTTGAAACTGAGTAGAACACTCAGAGTGGGAGAAACTGCATGCCTCCCTGAGCACAACCCCCTCCTTCAGCGGTCCCCTGACCACAAACCTGGACCCTCTCATGCCACCGGACCTCTGCCCTCAATTCATCCCCCTGGGATCCCTTCTCAGTGCCAGCAAATTGGGCCTGCCATGCCCCTGACCCTAACCTTAAGCCTAGGTTGCATTTTCAGTCTTCATCCCCAGAGGCTGGTCCCCCAATTCCTCCATATTTGGACCCCTGATCCACAACCCAGTGCTCTGTCTGCCACCCGGGAGGAAACCATTCTGTTTGGAGCTGCATAGAACCATCGGAACGGGAGAAATCTTCATGCTCCCTGAAGCCACCTCCACCTTCGGCCACCCCCCAGGCACAAACCCAGATCGTAATGCACCACCTGACCATGGCCCTCAACTCAGTACCCCAGACATCTAGCCTCGGCACCAGCAGATCAGGCCAGCCATGCCCCTGTGCTCTTTTCCAAGCCCTAGGTTGTGTTTTCAGTCTTCTGTCCTCTGATGATTGACACCAAAGCTCCGCTGATGGGTTACACCTGAACTATACCAGACTATTTCTTGGCCCCCTGAGGCTATCCCACTTTCAGCACACCCCGTTCACACCTGGATCTTAACACTCACACTGACCCACGTCCTCAACTCTGCTCCCCAGGTCACTCCTCTCAGGGTGGCCTATTGAGACTTACATGACCCTCAGCCCTAACCAAAACATAGGTACATTTTCTGTCTTGTGTCCCAAGAATACAGGTACCAAAGCCCCACATATGTGGGACCCCTGAGAAATGCCAGAGGACTCTGTCTTCAACCCAGAAGGAAACAGTAGAATTGGAACTCTGCCAAGGACTGAGAGCAGGAGAAATCTGCCTTTCCCCCCATGGCCACCAACCCGGAGCCTGACTCAGACTGACCCATGTTCTCTACTCAGTCCCCGTGAGAGCTCTGCACAGCACCAGCAAATCAGGCCTGTCATGTTGCTGGGACCTAGCCCCAACCCTAGGTTGGGGTTTCATGCTCTGTCCCCAGAGGACTGGCACCCAAGTCCCACGGATGGGGACCCCTGAGCAAGATTTGAGATCTCTGCCTGCCACCCAGAAGGAAACCATACCATTTGGGACTCTGCAAAGGATTCTGAGCAGGAGAAATCTGCCACGCACCACTGAGTTCACCCAGAGTCAGCAGCTGGACACAAACCTGAACCTGACACTTACTCTATCCATCCCTCTGTACTCAGCCCTCTGGATAGCTTGCCACACCACCATCAGATTGGGCCTGCCATGCTCCTAACCCCTAACTGAAGCTTAGTTTGTGTTCTGAGCATTCAATTCCTAGGGGTCTGGCTCCCTACCCCACGGACTGGGGTCACCTTAGCCATACCACAGGACTCATCCTAACACACAGGAGGAAAGCGTGCCATGTAGACCTCTAGAAAGTATTCAAAGCAGGATTAAAATGCCTGCCCATCTGAGCCTATACCAGCAAACCCCCAATGTCAGTGGCCTCTAGGTCACAAACCCTGTGCCTGACCAGAACCAGAACACTCATCCTTAATTCCAGCCTCTAGGAACCACACACACTGTCAGCTGTTTGGGCCTGCAATGTCCTTTGGCCCTAACTCTATCCCTAGCTTGGGTTCTCATGTCTCCGTCCCCTAAGGGTGGGCTCCAAAGCCCTAGGATTTGGGGATGCCTGAGCAATACCACAGGACTCAGCCTCACACCCAGATGGAAATGTTTCCATAATGGACTCCAGTAAGTATATAGGTCAGTATAGATATGAAGGCCCATCTGTGTCCATCCCAGTGAATTCCCACATTCAAGGGCTCATGGATTGAAACCCTGAGCCGGACACTCACCCTGACCCATGTCCTCAACTCAGCCCTCCAGGACGCTCACCACACGGTTGGCAATTCAGACCTTCCATTTTCCTAGGTCCTAACCCTAACCCTATTTGGAGTTCTGAGAGGTCCATCTGTAGAGGCCTGGATCCCAAGCCCCGGGTATTGGGAACACTTTAGCAAAACCAGAGGATCAGACCGCCACACAAAAGGAAACTCCTTTTTTTACTCCAGACTGGATTCAGAGCATGAGACATCTGAATGCAAACCTGAGACAATGTCAGTGAACCTACACTTCCATCCACCCTCTGAAGACAATCCCTGAGCTTGATACACACCCTAAATCTCCACTGTATCTCAGACCTTGTGAAAATCTCCACAGTTCTGGCTGATTGTATCTTCTAGGCTTCTGGGCCTTAATCCAACGGAAGGTCTAGACATGGGCGAAAATATCATTCTCCAATGATGACACGCATGTGACCCACAGATATATACATAAATGTTCTATATCACATGGCTTCTGGGAAATGCAAATCTAAACCACATTGAGGTGTCCTATCACACCAGGCAGAATGTCTAAAGTTAACAGGACATGAAACCACAAATATTGGTGAGGATGCAGAGAACGGAGAACCCTCCTACACTCCTGGTTGGAATGCAGACTGTTATATCCACTCTGGAAAACAGTACGGGGTTTCCTCAAGAAGTTAAAAGTAAAGTTACCCTAAAACACAGCAATTTCACTACAGGGCTTTTACCACAAAAATAGAGATGTAGGGGAAAGAACTGGCACCTGCACCCCAGTGTTCATCGCAACAATATCCACTCTAGATAAACTATGGAAAGAACCCAGATATCTATGGACAGAGGAATGGATAAAGAAGATGTGGTTCATATATTCAATGGAATATTCCTCAGCCATCAGAAAGGATGAATACTTACCATCACATCAACCTGGATGGGTCTGGAAGATATTATGCTGAGTAAAATATGTCCATGAAAGAAACACAATTATCATAGGGTTTCACTCATATGTGAAATATCAGAAACAGGGCAGAGAACCGTAGGCAAAGGAAGGGGAAACAGAATGGGAAGTCATCAGAGATGGGGAAAAAACCATGATAGACTCTTAACTATAGCAACCAACTGAGGGTTGCTGGATGGGGGGTGGGGGGGTAACTGGGGTGATGGGCATTAAGGAGGGCACGTGATGCAATACACATCTGATATATTATTTAACACTACATGTGAAAATAATGATGGATGATAAGTTGGCTCATTGAATTCAAATAAAAAATGAAAGAACTCAAATAAACTACCCTAACAATTTGTATGGAATCACAAAAGATACTGAACAACCAGCACAATGTTATGAAGAAAAACAAAGCTGGAGGCGTCACAATTTCATATTTCAAATTATACTACAAAGCTGCGTTCATCCTCACAGTATGGGACTGGCAAAAAAAAAAAAAAATACACACAGTGACCAAGGAAACGGAATAGAAGCTCAGACATCAGCCCACAATCACGTGCCCAATTAATCTTCTGCAAAACAGGCAAAACTATTAAAAGGGAAAAGGACAGTTTCTACAACAAATGGTGTTGGGAAAACTGAACAGCTATGCACAAAACAATGAAATTAGACTGCTTTCTTACACCATATGGACAAATAAACTCAAAACAGTTTCAAGACCTCAATGTGAGACCTTAAATCATAAAAATCCTACAAGAGGGCACAGACAGTAACTTCTCTGACATGAACCATACATTGAATAGACATGCCTCCTAAGGCAAAGGAAACAAAAGCAAAAATAAACTACTAGAGCTCCATCAATATAAAAACTTACCGCACAGCAGAACAGCAATGAAAATGTAATAAATAGAATACAATGTACTTAATAGGAGAAGATGTTTGCAAATATCATGTGCAATAAAGGGGTAGTGTCCAAAATATGTAGAACTGATACAACGCAACAACCAAAAAACAAAAAATCCAATTAAAAAATAGACAGAAGACATGAACAGACATTGCTCCAAAGAAGACATACAGATGGCCAACAGTCACGTGAGAAGATGTTCACATCAGCCATCAACAGGAAAATCCAAATGAAAAGGTGCATGAGATATTACCTCATACTATCAGAATGGCTAACAGCACCAGCACAAGAAAACAAATGTTGGGAGGATGTGGGTAAAAGGGAACCCTCTTGCACTGTGGTGGGAATGCTAGCTGCTGCAGTCCCTGTGGAAAACAGTATCACTGTTCCTCAAAACGTTAAATATTAGAACTACCTTATAATCCAGCAATCACACTACCGGGTGATTACCCGACGAATATGAGAACAGTAACTCAAAAGGATACATGTGCCCCTATGTTTCTTGCAACATTAATTACAATATTACAATATGGAAACAATCCAAGTATTTCTTGATAACTTGATAAATGAGATGATAAATGTATACACACAGACACACACACACACACAGTGCGAAATTACTCAGCCATAAAAAATCTTGCCATTTGCAGACACATGGATGGAGCTAGAGAATACTATCCTAAGTGAAATTAGTCAGAGAAAGACAAAGGCCTTTGGCTGTCACTCTTCCATGGAATTTAGGAAACAAACATACATAAATAAAGGAGAAAGAAGATACAAAACAAAAACCGACTCTGTGGTTACCAGAGTGGAAGTGGATGGAGGGATGAGTGATATAGATGACGGGGACTAAGAGTACAATTTTCTTTTTTTTTATTTGTTTATTTTCAGCATAACAGTGTTCACTGTTTTTGCACCACACCCAGTGCTCCATGCAGTACGTGCCCTCCCTATTACCCACCACCTGGTTCCCCAACCTCCCAACCCCCGCCCTTCCAAAACACTCAGGTTGTTTTTCAGAGTCCATAGTCTCTCATGGTTCATCTCCCCTTCCAGGTTTCCTCAACTCCCTCTCCTCTCCATCTCCCCATGTCCTCCGTGTTCTTTGTTATGCTCCACAAATAAGGGAGACCATATGATATTTGACTCTCTCTGCTTGACTTATTTCACTCAGCATAATCTCTTCGAGTCCCTTCCATGTTGCTACAAAAGTTGGGTATTCATCCTTTCTGATGGAACCATATACTCCATTGTGCATATGGACCACATCTTCCTTATCCATTCATCCGTTGAAGGGCATCTTGGTTCTTTCCACATTTTGGCGACCGTGGTCATTGCTGCAATAAACATTGGGGTACAGATGGCTCTTCTTTTCACTCCATCTGTATCTTTGGGGTAAATACCCATCAGTGTAATTGCAGGGTCATAGGGAAGCTCTATTTTTAATTTCTTAAGTCATCTGCACATTGTTCTCCAAAGTGGCTGCACTAAATTGCAGTCTCAGCAACAGTGTAACAGGGTTCCACTTTCTCGACATCCTCTCAAACAAACGTTATTTCCTGTCTTCCTAATTTTGGACATTCTAACTGGTGTTAGGTGGTATCTCAATGTAGTTTTAATTAGAATCTCCCTGATGGCGAGGCAGACGCCTCCCTCTCCACAGATTCTGGGGGTCTCACCTTGGCGGTGGCAGCTGGGGCCGGGCCTGCCACGAAATCCGGGCCCGGACACAGGCCTGCTTGTTCAGCCTTCCATTGCCAGGGGCTTGTACCTAGGGCCTCATCCCGGGAATCCTGAGTCCCGGGCCACAAGTCGGCCACAGTCCGAGAGACAATGGTCCCTTTCGTGGCTGCGTCCCAGCCGAGGAGTGAGAGATCAATTCGTTCCCCACAGAGGCCAGAACCCCCCACGGGCGTCCCGGGGGCCTGCAACAGCGAAGGCGGAGGCCCGGCCACAGCCCCTCGATCAACTCTGCTCGGGGAAAACTCCCCGGCGCCGGGACCGCCGACCGCGCCCCATCGTCACGGCTCGTTTTCCGGGTGGCCGCGACATGCCCCAAGAGAGAAAGGGCCCTGGTCCATACGGAACTGGGCGGTCACCATGGCTGCGGAAAGCCGGCCGATTCTCACGAGTGCTCTGCCCAAATCGATCCCGATTTGGGCAGAACGCTCATGAGAATTGGCCAGAAAACAGGCGGCAAACACACTTCGGACGCCACAGGGCCGCAGGGCCGCCCCCCCCCCGGGCCCTGTCCGGGATCGCGTGTCGTCGCGTTCCGGCACCGCCAGGAGGAGCTCCGGGAGGCGGGCCCCGGGGAGGCCGACGCCTCCCGCTCATCAGCCTCCGGGGGTCCCCTCCCTGCCGCCGGCCGCCGGGGCCGGGCCAGCACCGAAAGCCAGGCCCGAGCCCGGGCCTGCTTGCTCAGCCTTCCATTGCCAGGGGCCTGAGCCTGGGGGCCTCCGCATGGGGAACCCTGAGTCCCGCGCCACGAGTCCCCCCGACCGTCCCGGCAACTACGGCACCTTTCGAGGCTTCGTCCCAGCCATGGAGTGAGAGATCACTCCGTTCCCCCACAGAGGCCAGCCCACTCCATGGGCGCCCCGGCCGCCCGCCACGGTGGAGGCGGACGCCCGGCCACGGCGCCTCCATCCACTCTGCTCGGGGAAAACTCCCCGGCGCCGGGGCCGCCGGCCGCGCCCCTTCGTCGCGGCTCGTTTTCCGGATGGCCGCGCCATGCCCCGAGCGAGAAAGGGCCCTGCTCCACGCGGCACGGGGCGCTGACCAGGGCTGCCCAATGCCGGCCAATTCTCACGAGCGTTCTGCCCAAATCGGGATCGATTTGGGCAGTACGCTCGTGAGAATTGGCCGGAAAACGCCCGGCGAACACGCTTCGGGCACCACAGGGCCGCAGGGCCGCCCCCCCGGGGCCCTATCCGGGATCGCGTGTCGTCGCGTTCCGGCACCGCCAGGAGGAGCTCCGGGAGGCGGGCCCCGGGGAGGCCGACCCCTACCGCTCCTCAGCCTTCGGGGTTCCCCTCCATGGAGCCGGCCGCCGGGGCCGGGCAAGCCCCGATAGCCGGGCCCGGGCCTGGGCCTGCTTGCTCAGCCTTCCGTTGCCAGGGGCCTGAGCCTGGGGGCCTCAACATGGGGAACCCTGAGTCCCGCGCCACGAGTCCCCCCGACCGTCCCGGCGACAACGGCACCTTTCGCGGCTTCGTCCCAGCCATGGAGTGAGAGATCACTCCGTTCCCCCACAGAGGCCAGCCCCCTCCACGGGCGCCACGGCCGCCCGCCACGGCGGAGGCGGACGCCCGGCCACGGCGCCTCCATCCACTCTGCTCGGGGAAAACTCCCCGGCGCCGGGGCCTCCGGCCGCGCCCCATCGTCGCGGCTCCTTTTCCGGGTGGCCGAGCCATGCCCCGAGCGAGAAAGGGCCCTGCTCCACGCGGCACTGGGCGCTGACCAGGGCTGCCCAACGCCGGCCAATTCTCACGAGCGTTCTGCCCAAATCGATCCCGATTTGGGCTGAACGCTCGTGAGAATTGGCCCGAAAAGGCCCGGCGAACACACTTCGGGCACCAGAGGGCCGCAGGGCCGCCCCCCCGGGGCCCTGTCCGGGATCGCGTGTCGTCGCGTTCCGGCACCGGCAGGAGGAGCTCCGGGAGGCGGGCCCCGGGGAGGCCAACGCCTCCCGCTCCTCAGCCTCTGGGGGTACCCTCCCTGGCCCCGGCCGCCGGGGACGTGCCAGCCCCGAAAGCCGGGCCCGGTCCCGGGCCTGCTTGCTCAGCCTTCCGTTGCCAGGGGCCTGAGCCTGGGGGCCTCCGCATGGGGAACCCTGAGTCCCGCGCCACGAGTCCCCCCGACCGTCCAGGCGACAGCGGCACCTTTCGCGGCTTCGTCCCAGCCGTGGAGTGAGAGATCACTCCGTTCCCCCACAGAGGCCAGCCCCCTCCACGGGCGCCCCGGCCGCCCGCCACGGCGGAGGCGGACGCCCGGCCACGGCGCCTCCATCCACTCACTCGGGGAAAACTCCGTGGCGACGGGGCCGCCGGCCGCGCCCCATCGTCGTGGCTCGTTTTCCGGGTGGCCGCGATATGCCCCGAGCGAGAAAGGGCCCTGCTCCACGCGGCACTGGGCGCTGACCAGGGCTGCCCAACGCCGGCCAATTCTCACAAGCGTTCTGCCCAAATCGATCCCGATTTGGGCAGAACGCTCGTGAGAATTGGCCGGAAAACGCCCGGCGAACACACTTCGGGCACCAGAGGGACGCAGGGCCCACCCGGGGCCCTGTCCGGGATCGCGTGTCTTCGCGTTCGGCACCACCAGGAGGAGCTCCGGGAGGCGGGCCGCGGGGAGGCCGACGCCTCCCACTCCTCAGCCTCCGGGGGTCCCCTCCCTGGCACCGGAAGGTGGGGCAGGGTCAGCCCCGAAACCAGGGCCCGGGCCCGGGCCTGCTTGCTCAGCCTTCCGTTGTCAGGGGCCTGAGCCTGGGGGCCTCCGCATGGGGAACCCTGAGTCCCATGCCACGAGTCCCCCCGACAGTCCCAGCGACAATGGCACCTTTCGCGGCTTCGTCCCAGCCGTGGAGTGAGAGATCACTCCGTTCACCCACAGAGGCCAGCCCCCTCCACGGGCGCCCCGGCCGCCCGCCACGGCGGAGGCGGACGCCCGGCCATGGCGCCTCCATCCACTCTGCTCGGGGAAAACTCCCCGGCGCCGGGCCCGCCGGCCGCGCCCCATCGTCGCGGCTCGTTTTCCGGGTGGCCGCGCCATGCCCCGAGCGAGAAAGGGCCCTGCTCCACGCGGCCCTGGGCGCTGACCCGGGCTGCCCAACGCCGGCCAATTCTCACGAGCGTTCTGCCCAAATCGATCACGATTTGGGCAGAACGCTCGTGAGAATTGGCCGGAAAACGCCCGGCGAACACACTTCGGGCACCACAGGGCCGCAGGGCCGCCCCCCCTTGGCACTGTCCGGGATCGCGTGTCGTCGCGTTCCGGCACCGCCAGGAGGAACTCCAGGAGGCGGGCCCCGGGGAGGCCGACGCCTCCCGCTCCTCAGCCTCCGGGGGTCCCCTCCCTGGCGCCGGCCGCTGGGGCCGGGCCAGCCCCGAAAGCCGGGCCCGGCCCGGGCCTGCTTGCTCAGCCTTCCGTTGCCAGGGGCCTGAGCCTGGGGGCCTCCGCATGGGGAACCCTGAGTCCCGCGCCACGAGTCCCCCCGACCGTCCCGGCGACAACGGCACCTTTCGCGGCTTCGTCCCAGCCGTGGAGTGAGAGATCACTCCGTTCCCCCACAGAGGCCAGCCCCCTCCACGGGCGCCCCGGCCGCCCGCCACGGCGGAGGCGGACGCCCGGCCACGGCGCCTCCATCCACTCTGCACGGGGAAAACTCCCCGGCGCCGGGGCCGCCGGCCGCGCCCCATCGTCGCGGCTCGTTTTCCGGGTGGCCGCGCAATGCCCCGAGCGAGAAAGGGCCCTGCTCCACGCGGCCCTGGGCGCTGACCAGGGCTGCCCAACGCCGGCCAATTTTCACGAGCGTTCTGCCCACATCGATCCCGATTTGGGCAGAACGCTCGTGAGATTTGGCCGGAAAACGCCCGGCGAACACACATCGGGCACCAGAGGGCCGCAGAGCCGCCCCCCCCGGGGCCCTGTCCGGGATCGGGTGTCGTCGCGTTCCGGCACCACCAGGAGGAGCTCCGGGAGGCGGGCCCCGGAGAAGCCGACGCCTCCCGCTCCTCAGCCTCCGGGGTCCCCTCACTGGCGCCGGCCGCGGGGGCCGGGCCAGCCCCGAAAGCCGGGCTCGGGCCCGGGCCTGCTTGCTCAGCCTTCCGTTGCCGGGGGCCTGAGCCTCGGGGCCTCCGCATGGGGAACCCTGAGTCCCGCGCCACGAGTCCCCCCGACCGTCCCGGCGACAACGGCACCTTTCGCGGCTTCGTCCCAGCCGTGGAGTGAGAGATCACTCCGTTCCCCCACAGAGGCCAGCCCCCTCCACGGGCGCCCCGGCCGCCCGCCACGGCGGAGGCGGATGCCCGGCCACGGCGCCTCCATCCACTCTGCTCGGGGAAAACTCCCCGGCGCCGGGGCCGACGGCCGCGTCCCATCGTCGCGGCTCGTTTTCCGGGTGGCCGCGCCATGCCCCGAGCGAGAAAGGGCCCTGCTCCACGCGGCCCTTGGCGATGACCAGGGCTGCCCAACGCCGGCCAATTCTCACGAGCGTTCTGCCCAAATCGATCCCGATTTGGGCAGAACGCTCGTGAGAATTGGCCGGAAAACGCCCGGCGAACACACTTCGGGCACCAGAGGGCCGCAGGGCCCACCAGGGGCCCTGTCCGTGATCGCGTGTCTTCGCGTTCCGGCACTGCCAGGAGGAGCTCCGGGAGGCGGGCCGCGGGGAGGCCGACGCCTCCCGCTCCTCAGCCTCCGGGGGTCCCCTCCCTGGCGCCGGCCGCTGGGGCCGTGCCAGCCCCGAAAGCCGGGCCCGGGCCCGGGCCTGCTTGGTCAGCCTTCCGTTGCCAGGGGCCTGAGCCTGGGGGCCTCCGCATGGGGAACCCTAAGTCCCGCGACACGAGTCCCCCTGACCGTCCCGGCGACAACGGCACCTTTCGCGGCTTCGTCCCAGCCGTGGAGTGAGAGATCACTCCGTTCCCCCACAGAGGCCAGCCGCCTCCACGGGCGCCACGGCCGCCCGCCACGGCGGAGGCGGACGCCCGGGCACGGAGCCTCCATCCACTCTGCACGGGGAAAACTACCCGGCGCCGGGGCCGCCGGCCGCACCCGATCGTCGCGGCTCGTTTTCCGGGTGGCCGCGACATGCCCCGAGCGAGAAAGGGCCCTGCTACACGCGCCCTGGGCGCTGACCAGGGGTGCCCAACGCCGGCCAATTCTCATGAGCGTTCTGCCCAAATCGATCACGATTTGGGCAGAACGCTCGTGAGAATTGGCCGGAAAACGCCCGGCGAACACACTTCGGGCACCACAGGGCCGCAGGGCCGCCCCCCCTTGGCCCTGTCCGGGATCGCGTGTCGTCGCGTTCCGGCACCGACAGGAGGAACTCCAGGAGGCGGGCCCCGGGGAGGCCGACCCCTCCCGCTCCTCAGCCTCCGGGGGTCCCCTCCCTGGCGCCGGACGCTGGGGCCGGGCCAGCCCCGAAAGCCGGGCCCGGCCCGCGCCTGCTTGCTCAGCCTTCCGTTGCCAAGGGCCTGAGCCTGGGGGCCTCCGCATGGGGAACCCTGAGTCCCGCGCCACGAGTCCCCCCGACCGTCCCGGCGACAACGGCACCTTTCGCGGCTTTGTCCCAGCCGTGGAGTGAGAGATCACTCCGTTCCCCCACAGAGGCCAGCCCCCTCAACGGGCGCCCCTGCCACCCGCCACGGCGGAGGCGGACGCCCTGCCACGGCGCCTCCATCCACTCTGCACGGGGAAAACTCCCCGGCGCCGGGGCCGCCTTCGCGCCCCATCGTCGCGGCTCGTTTTCCGGGTGGCCGCGCCATGCCCCGAGCGAGAAAGGGCCCTGCTCCACGCGGCCCTGGGCACTGACCAGGGCTGCCCAACGCCGGCCAATTCTCACGAGCGTTCTGCCCAAATCGTTCCCGATTTGGGCAGAACGCTCGTGAGAATTGGCCGGAAATCGCCCGGCGAACACACTTCGGGCACCACAGGGCCGCAGGGCCGCCCCCCTGAGGCCCTGTCCGGGATCGCGTGTCGTCGCGTTCCGGCACCGCCAGGAGGAGCTCCGGGAGGCGGGCCCCGGGGAGGCCGACGCCTCCCGCTCCTCAGCCTCCGGGGGTCCCCTCCCTGGCCCCGGCCCCTGGCGCCGGGCCAGCCCCGAAATCCGGGCCCAGGCCCGGGACTGCTTGCTCAGCCTTCCGTTGCCAGGGGCCTTAGCCTGTGGGCCTCCGCATGCGTAACCCTGAGTCCCGCGCCACGAGTCCCCCCGACCGTCCCGGCGACAACGGCACCTTTCACGGCTTCGTCCCAGCCGTGGAGTGAGAGATCACTCCGTTCCCCCACAGAGGCCAGCCCCCTCCACGGGCGCCCCGGCCGCCCGCCACGGCGGAGGCGGACGCCCGGCCACGGCGCCTCCATCCACTCACTCGGGGAAAACTCCGTGGCGCCGGGGCCGCCGGCCGCGCCCCATCGTCGCGGCTCGTTTTCCGGGTGGCCGCGACATGCCCCGAGCGAGAAAGGGCCCTGCTCCACGCGGCAGTGGGCGCTGACCAGGGCTGCCCAATGCCGGCCAATTCTCAGAAGCGTTCTGCCCAAATCGATCCCGATTTGGGCAGAACGCTTGTGAGAATTGGCCGGAAAACGCCCGGCGAACACACTTCGGGCGCCACAGGGCCGCAGGGCCGCCCCCCCGGGGCCCTGTCCGGGATCGCGTGTCGTCGCGTTCCGGCACCGCCAGGAGGAGCTCCGGGAGGCGGGCCCCGGGGAGGCCGACGCCTCCCGCTCCTCAGCCTCCGGTGGTCCCCTCCCTGGCGCCGGCCCCTGGCGCCGGGCCAGCCCCGAAATCCGCGCCCGGGCCCGGGCCTGCTTGCTCAGCCTTCCGTTGCCAGGGGCCTGAGCCTGGGGGCCTCCGCATGCGGAACCCTGAGTCCCGCGCCACGAGTCCCCCCGACCGTCCCGGCGACAACGGCACCTTTCGCGGCTTCGTCCCAGCCGTGGAGTGAGAGATCATTCCGTTCCTCCACAGAGGCCAGCCCCCTCCACGGGCGCCCCGGCCGCCCGCCACGGCGGAGGAGGACGCCCGGCCACGGCGCCTCCATCCACTCTGCTCGGGGAAAAATCCCCGGCGCCGGGGCCGCCGGCCGCGCCCCATCGTCGCGGCTCGTTTTCCGGGTGGCCGCGCCATGCCCCGAGTGAGAAAGGGCCCTGCTCCACGCGGCACTGGGCGCTGACGAGGGCTGCCCAACGCCGGCCAAATCTCACGAGCGTTCTGCCCATATCGATCCCGATTTGGGCAGAATGCTCGTGAGAATTGGCCGGAAAACGCCCGGCGAACACACTACGGGCGCCACAGGGCCGAAGGTCCGCCCCCCCGGGGCCCTGTCCGGGATCGCGTGTCGTCGCGTTCCGGCACCGCCAGGAGGAGCTCCGGGAGGCGGGCCCCGGGGAGGCCAACGCCTCCCGCTCCTCAGCCTCCGGGGGTACCCTCCCTGGCCCCGGCCGCCGGGGACGGGCCAGCCCCGAAAGCCGGGACGGGGCCCGGGCCTGCTTGCTCAGCCTCCCGTTCCCAGGGGCCTGAGCCTGGGGGCCTCCGCATGGGGAACCCTGAGTCCTGCGCCACGAGTCCCCCCGACCGTCCCGGCGACAACGGCACCTTTCGCGGCTTCGTCCCAGCCATGGAGTGAGAGATCACTCCGTTCCCCCACAGAGGCCAGCCCCCTCAACGGGCGCCCCTGCCACCCGCCACGGCGGAGGCGGACGCCCTGCCACGGCGCCTCCATCCACTCACTCGGGGAAAACTCCGTGGCGCCGGGGCCGCCGGCCGCGCCCCATCGTCGTGGCTCGTTTTCCGGGTGGCCGCGACATGCCCCGAGCGAGAAAGGTCCCTGCTCCACGCGGCTCTGGGCGCTGACCAGGGCTGCCCAACGCCGGCCAATTCTCACAAGAGTTCTGCCCAAATCGATCCCGATTTGGGCAGAACGCTCGTGAGAATTGGCCGGAAAACGCCCGGCGAACACACTTCGGGCACCAGAGGGACGCAGGGCCCACCCGGGGCCCTGTCCGGGATCGCATGTCTTCGCGTTCGGCACCACCAGGAGGAGATCCGGGAGGCGGGCCGCGGGGAGGCCGACGCCTCCCGCTCCTCAGCCTCCGGGGGTCCCCTCACTGGCGCCGGCCGCTGGGGCCGGGCCAGCCCCGAAAGCCGGGCCCGGGCCCGGGACTGCTTGCTCAGCCTTCCGTTGCCAGGGGCCTGAGCCTGGGGGCCTCCGCATGGGGAACCCTGAGTCCCATGCCACGAGTCCCCCCGACCGTCCCGGCGACAATGGCACCTTTCGCGGCTTCGTCCCAGCCGTGGAGTGAGAGATAACTCCGTTCCCCCACAGAGGCCAGCCCCCTCCACGGGCGCCCCGGCCGCCCGCCACGGCGGAGGCGGACGGCCGGCCCCGGCGCCTCCATCCACTCTGATCGGGGAAAACTCCCCGGCGCTGGGGCCGCCGGCCGCGCCCCATCGTCGCGGCTCGTTTTCCGGGTGGCCGCGCCATGCCCCGAGCGAGAAAGGGCCCTGCTCCACGCGGCCCTGGGCGCTGACCCGGGATGCCCAACGCCGGCCAATTCTCACGAGCGTTCTGCCCACATCGATCCCAATTTGGGCAGAACGCTCGTGAGATTTGGCCGGAAAACGCCCGGCGAACAAACATCGGGCACCAGAGGGCCGCAGGGCCGCCCCCCCCGGGGCCCTGTCCGGGATCGCGTGTCGTCGCGTTCCGGCACCGCCAGGAGGAGCTCCGGGAGGCGGGCCCCGGGGAAACCGACGCCTGCCGCTCCTCAGCCTCCGGGGATCCCCTCACTGGCGCCGGCCGCTGGGGCCGGGCCAGCCCCAAAAGCCGGGCCAGGGCCCGGGCCTGCTTGCTCAGCCTTCCGTTGCCAGGGGCCTGAGCCTCGGGGCCTCCGCATGGGGAACCCTGAGTCCCGCACCACGAGTCACCCCAACCGTCCCGGCGATAACGGCACCTTTCGCGGCTTCGTCCCAGCCGTGGAGTGAGAGATCACTCCGTTCCCCCACAGAGGCCTGCCGCCTCCACGGGCGCCACGGCCGCCCGCCACGGCGGAGGCGGACGCCCGGCCACGGAGCCTCCATCCACTCTGCACGGGGAAAACTACCCGGCGCCGGGGCCGCCGGCCGCACCCCATCGTCGCGGCTCGTTTTCCGGGTGGCCGCGCCATGCCCCGAGCGAGAAAGGGCCCTGCTCCACGCGGCCCTGGGCGCTGACCAGGGCTGCCCAACGCCGGCCAATTTTCACGAGCGTTCTGCCCACATCGATCCCGATTTGGGCAGAACGCTCGTGAGATTTGGCCGGAAAACGCCCGGCGAACACACATCGGGCACCAGAGGGCCGCAGGGCCGCCCCCCCCGGGGCCCTGTCCGGGATCGCATGTCGTCGCGTTCCGGCACCACCAGGAGGAGCTCCGGGAGGCGGGCCACGGAGAAGCCGACGCCTCCCGCTCCTCAGCCTCCGGGGTCCCCTCACTGGCGCCGGCCGCCGGGGCCGGGCCAGCCCCGAAAGCCGGGCTCGGGCCCGGGCCTGCTTGCTCAGCCTTCCGTTGCCGGGGGCCTGAGCCTCGGGGCCTCCGCATGGGGAACACTGAGTCCCGCGCCACGAGTCCCCCCGACCGTCCCGGCGACAACGGCACCTTTCGCGGCTTCGTCCCAGCCGTGGAGTGAGAGATCACTCCGTTCCCCCACAGAGGCCAGCCCCCTCCACGGGCGCCCCGGCCGCCCGCCACGGCGGAGGCGGACGCCCGGCCACGGCGCCTCCATCCACTCTGCTCGGGGAAAACTCCCCGGCTCCGGGGCCGACGGCCGCGCCCCATCGTCGCGGCTCGTTTTCCGGGTGGCCGCGCCATGCCCCGAGCGAGAAAGGGCCCTGCTCCACGCGGCCCTGGGCGCTGACCAGGGCTGCCCAACGCCGGCCAATTCTCATGAGCGTTCTGCCCAAATCGATCCCGATTTGGGCAGAACGCTCGTGAGATTTGGCCGGAAAACGCCCGGCGAACACACATCGGGCACCAGAGGGCCGCAGGGCCGCCCCCCCCGTGACCTGTCCGGGATCGCGTGTCGTCGCGTTCCGGCACCGCCAGGAGGAGCTCCGGGAGGCGGGCCCCGGGGAGGTCGACGCCTCCCGCTCCTCAGCCTCCGGGGGTCCCCTCCCTGGCGCCGGCCGCTGGGGCCGGGCCAGCCCCGAAAGCCGGGCCCGGGCCCGGGCCTGCTTGCTCAGCCTTCCGTTGCCAGGGGCCTGAGCCTGGTGGCCTCCGCATGGGGAACCCTGAGTCCCGCGCCACGAGTCCCCCCGACCGTCCCGGCGACAACGGCACCTTTCGCGGCTTCGTCCCAGCCGTGGAGTGAGAGATCATTCCGTTCCCCCACAGAGGCCAGCCCCCTCAACGTGCGCCCCGGCCGCCCGCCACGGCGGAGGCGGACGCCCGGCCACGGCGCCTCCATCCACTCTGCACGGGGAAAACTCCCCGGCGCCGGGGCCGCCGGCCGCGCCCCATCGTCGCGGCTCGTTTTCCGGGTGGCCGCGCCATGCTCCGAGCGAGAAAGGGCCCTGCTCCACACGGCACTGGGCGCTGACAAGGGCTGCCCAACGCCGGCCAATTCTCACGAGAATTCTGCCCAAATCGATCCCGATTTGGGCAGATCGCTCGTGAGAATTGGCCGGAAAACGCCCGGCGAACACACTTCGGGCACCACAGGGCCGCAGGGCCGCCCCCCCGGGGCCCTGTCCGGGATCGCGTGTCGTCGCGTTCCGGCACCGCCAGGAGGAGCTCCGGGAGGCGGGCCCCGGGGAGGCCGACGCCTCCCGCTCCTCAGCCTCCGGGGGTCCCCTCCCTGGCGCCGGCCGCCGGGGCCGGGCCAGCCCCGAAGCCGGGCCCGGGCCCGGGCCTGCTTGCTCAGCCTTCCGTTGCCAGGGGCCTGAGCCTGGGGGCCTCCGCATGGGGAACCCTGAGTACCGCGCCACGAGTCCCCCCGACCGTCCCAGCGACAACGGCACCTTTCGCGGCTTCGTCCCAGCCGTGGAGTGAGAGATCACTCCGTTCCCCCACAGAGGCCAGCCCCCTCCACGGGCGCCCCGGCCGCCCGCCAAGGCGGAGGCGGACTCCCGGCCACGGCGCCTCCATCCACTCTGCTCGGGGAAAACTCCCCGCTGCCCGGGCCGCCGGCCGCGCCCCATCGTCGCGGCTCGTTTTCCGGGTGGCCGCGCCATGCCCCGAGCGAGAAAGGGCCCTGCTCCACGCGGCACTGGGCGCTGACCAGGGCTGCCCAACGCCGGCCAATTCTCACGAGAATTCTGCCCAAATCGATCCCGATTTGGGCAGAACGCTCGTGAGAATTGGCCGGAAAACGCCCGGCGAACACACTTCGGGCACCACAGGGCCGCAGGGCGGCCCCCCCGGGGCCCTGTCCGGGATCGCGGGTCGTCGCGTTCCGTCACCACCAGGAGGAGCTCCGGGAGGCGGGCCCCGGGGAGGCTGATGCCTCCCGCTCCTCAGCCTCCGGGGGTCCCCTCCCTGGCGCCAGCCCCTGGGGCCAGGCCAGCCCCGAAAGCCGGGCCCGGGCCCGGGCCTGCTTGCTCAGCCTTCCGTTGCCAGGGGCCTGAGCCTGGGGGCCTCCGCATGGGGAACCCTGAGTCACGCGCCACGAGTCTCCGACCGTCCTGGCGCCATCGGCCCCTTTCGTGGCTGCGACACAGCTGTGGAGCGACAGATCCATTTGTTCCCCCAGAGAGGCCAAGCCCTTCCCGGGCGCCCCGGCCTCCCTCCAAGGCGGAGACGAATGCCCGACCACAGACCCTCCATCAACTCTGCTCGGAGCAAGCTCCCCGGCGCTGAGGCCCCCGGCCGGTCCCCGTCGTCTCAGCGCGTTTTCGGGTGGCTGGGACATACCCCGAGCGAGAAAGTGTCCTGGGCCACGCGGAACAAGGCGGTCCCCATGGTTGTCCAACGCCAGCCAATTTTCATGAGCGCTCTGCCCACATCGATCCCGATTAGATACGGACCCTCAACTCTATTGTGATATAATCATCGAGAAATCAGGGAAAAATATTCGATGTAACAAAAGACATTCTCCTCAATCAATGGTGCTGGGAAAACTGGACAGCGATATGTAGAAGAATGAAACTCGACCATTCTCTTACACCATACACAATGATAAACTCGAACTCGATAAAGGAGCTCAACGTGAGACAGGATTCTCTCAGAATCCTAGAGGAGTACATAGGCAGTAACCTCTTCGTTATCAGCCACAGCAACTTCTTTCAAGATATGTCTCCAAAGGCCAAGGAAACAAAAGCGAAAATGAACTTTTGGCACTTCATCAAGATCAAAAGCTTCTGCACAGCAAAGGGAACAGTCCAACAATCAAAAGGCAACCCACGGAATGGGAGAAGATATTTGTAAATGACAGTTCAGACAAAAGGTTGATATCCAGGATCTAGAAAGAACTTCTCAAACTCAACACACACAAAACAGATAATCATATCCAAAAATGGGCAGAAGATATGAGCATACACTCCTCCAACGAAGACATACAAATGGCTATCAGACACATGACAAAATGTTCATCATCACTAGCCATCAGGGAGATTCAAATGAAAACGACATTGAGATACCACCTGACACCAGTTAGAAAGGCCACAATTAGCAAGACAGGAAACAACGTGTGTTGGAGAGGATGTGGAGAAAGGGGAACCCTCTTACACTGTTGGTGGGAATGCAAGTTGGTGCAGCCACTTTGGAGAACAGTGTGGAGATTCCTCCAGAAATTAAAAATAGAGCTTCCCTATGACCCTGCAATCGCATTGCTGGATATTTACCCCAAAGATACAGATGGAGTGAAAAGAAGGGCCATCTGTACCCCAATGATTATAGCAGCAAAGGCCTCGGTCGCCAAACTGTGGAAAGAACCAAGATGCCCTTCAATGGACGAATGGATAAGGAAGATGTGGTCCATATACAAGATGGAGTATTATGCCTCCATCAGAAAGGATGAATACCAACTTTTGTAGCAATATGGACGGGAGTGGAAGAGATTATGCTGAGTGAAATAAGTCAAGCAGAGAGAGTCAATTATCATATGGTTTCACTTATTTGTGGAGCATAACAAAGAACAAGGAGGACATGGGGAGATGGAGAGGAGAAGGAAGTTGTGGGAAATGGGAAGGGGAGGTGAACCATGAGAGACTACGGACTCTGAAAAAGAACCTGAGGGTCTTGAATGGGTGGGGAGTGGGAGGTTGGGAGAACAAGGTGGTGGGTATTAGGGAGGGCACGTGTTGCATGGAGCACTGGGTGTGGTGCAAAAATAAGGAATACTGTTACGCTGAAAAGAAATAATATAGATAGATAGATATTGAAAGTGAAAAAAAAAAGGAATATGCTGAACCTACAGAGCAGAAGAAACCAGAATGCCTCCCTGACGCCACCCCCAATACCGGCGCCCCTGAGGAGCAGGAATGAGGAGTCTCACGGTCCTGCAGACTCACGTCCTCAACTCAGGCATCGGGATTGGTCATCACTGTGCCGGCAGATCTGGGCCGCCATGCCCCTGTGACCTAAACCTAACCCTCGGTTGGGTGTTCAGGCTTCAGTCCCCAGAGGACTGGCTCCCTAGCCCTCCAGACTGGGGACCCCATATTCCCAACGTAGGACTCTGGCTGCCACCCATGATGAAACTTGACCACATGGACCTTTGCAGAACGCTCCTTGCCGGAGAAACCTCCATGACCCCTAAAGCCAACCACACCTTCTGAGCACCCCCACACCACAATTCCTTAGCCTTACAGGCCGCCAGAACAATGCCCTCAGCCCAGCCCTCCAGAGAGCCTGAGTCCGTGCTGGCACATCAGGCCTGCCATTCTCCCAGGACCAAACCCTAACCCTAGGTTGGGTGTTCAGGTTCTAGAACCCTGACACCCAATTCCACCCATGGGTGGGAGCATCAAACTGATGGCATGACTCAGCTTCTCAACCAGCAGGAGATTCCATTTGGTGCTCTCCAACACCCTCAGAGCCCTAGGAACCGGCCAAGCTGCCCTGAGGCCATTCCCGCCATCTTTGCACCTCCAGGCCAAAAACCCAGGGCCTGAGAAGCCTCCGGAGCCCTGCCCTCAACTCAGCCCTTCAGTGAGCCAATATCTGTGCTGGCAGATCCCACATGCCTTCTCCCTAAGACATAACCTTAACGCTAAGCCTAACCCTAATACTAACTCTAGCCCAGGTTGTGTGTTCAGGCATCCCTCCTCCATAGCCTGGTCCCCCAAACGGCCAGATGGGGGACCCCTGAGCTGCACCGCATAATTGCGCCTGATCCCAGGAGGAAACCCTGCCCTTTAGAAATGTGTTGAACCCGCAGAGCGGGAGAAACCTGCATGCCTCCCAGAGGCCACTGCCACTTCTGGCACACCCAAGGACCAGGAACCAGGACTCTCACAGTGCTACAGACTCGCGCCCTCAACTCAGGCATTGGGAAGCATCACCACAGCGCCATCAGATCGGGGCTGCCATGCCCTTACAACCCTACCCTAACCCTAGGTTGGGTGTCAGGCTTCTGTCCCCTGAGGACTGGACCCCTAGCCCTCCAGACTGGGGACCCTGGATTCCCAATGCAGGACTCTGGCTGCCACCCACGATGAAACTGGACCATATGATCCTGTGCAGTATGCTCCTGGCCACAGAATCCTCCATGCCCCCTAAAGCCACCCACGCCTTCCAAGAAATGCCACACCACAAACCCAGAACCTGACAGGCCACCAGAGCAATGCCCTCAACTCAGCCCTCCGGAGAACCTGAGCCGCACTGGCAGGCCTGCCATTCTCCCAGGATGAAACCCTAACACTAGGTTGGGTGTTCAGGCATTGGACCCAGAGGCCTGACACCCAATTCCTCCCATGGGTTGAGCATCAGACTGTCGGCAGGACTCAGTTCTCAGCCAGGAGGAGACCTTTTCATTTGGTGTTCTCTCACACCCTCAGAGCAGTAGCAACCAGCCATTCTCCCTTGAGGCCATTCCCACCAGCTTTGCTCCTCCAGGCCAAGAACCCAGGGCCTGAGGAGCCTCCTGAGTCCTGCCCTCAACTCAGCCCTTGGGTGAGCCCGTATCTGTGCTAGCAGATCCGACATGCCCTGTCCCTAAGCCTAACACTAACCATAATACTAAACCTAGCCCAGGTTGTGTGTTCAGGCGTCCATACTCTGACTCCTGGTCCCCAAGGCCCCAGATGGGGGACCCGTGAGCGATACCCCATCATTGAACCTGACACCAGGAGGAAACCATGCTGTTTAGAATTGTGCTGAACCCACAGAGCGGGATAAATTGGAATGTCTCCCTGAGGCCACCCCACTTCCAGCGCCCCCAAGGACCAAGAACCAGGAGTCTCATGGTCCTGCAGACACACGCTCTGAACTCAAGCATTGGGATGGGCCACCACAGCGCCAGCAGATTGGGGCTGCAATGCCCCTACAACCTAACCCTCACAGCAGGACTCACCCTCTCAGCCAGAAGGTGACCTTTCATTTCGTGCTATCTAATGCCCTGAGAATTGTAGAAACTGGCATGCTCCCCTGAGGCGATTTCCAACATCTTTGCCCGTACAGCCCAAAACCCCAGTGCCCGAGGAGCCTCCTGAGTCCCACCCTCAACTCAGCCCTTGGGTGAGCTGATATCTGTGCTTGCATATCCGACATGCCTTGTCCCTAAGACATAACCTTAACCCTAATCCTAATACTAACCCTAGCCCAGGTTCGTGCTCAGGCATCATCCTCCCACAACTGGTCCTCAAAACCCCAGATAGGGGACCCCTGTGTTGCACCCCATAATTGCACATGATCCCAGCATGAACCGTGCCGTTTAGAAATGGGCTGAAGCCACAGAGCAGGAGAAGCCTGCAAGTCTCCCTGAGGCCAAAGCACTTCTGGACCCTCCCAAGGACCGGGAACCAGAGTCTCAATGTCCTGCAGACATAGCCTCAACTCAGGCATCAGGATGGGTCACCACAGCACCAGCAGATCGGGGTTACCATGCCCCAAAGACTTAACCATAATGCTAGGATGGATGTTTATGCTTCGATCCACAGAGGCCTGGCTCCCTAGCCGTCCAGACTGGGGACCCTGTATTTGCAATGCTGGACTCCGGCTGCCACCCACAAGGAAAATGGCCCACATGGCCCTGTGCAGTACGCTCCTGGCCGGAGAAACCTCCATGCCCCCTAAAGACACCCACACCTTCCGAGGACCCACACACCACCGCCCAGTGCCTGATGGGCCACCAGAGCAATACCCTCAACTCAGCCCTCCGGAGAGCCTGAGTCCGCACTGGCACCTCAGGCCTGCCATGCTCCCAGGACCAAACCCTAATACCCTAGCTCAGGTGGTCAGGCTCTGGACCCCAGAGGCCTGATACCCAATTCCATCCCAGTGGATAGGATCATCAGACTGATGGCAGGACTCAGCCTCTCAGCCAGGAGAATAAATGAAATAAACCATTTCATTTAGTGCTATCTAACACTCTCAGAGACCTAGAAACCAGCATGCTCCCCTGAGGCCATTCCCACCATCTTTACCTTCTAGGAAAAAAACCCAGGGCCTAAGGAGCCTCCTGAGTCCCGCCTTCAACTCAGCCCTTGGGTGAGCCCATATAAGTGTTACCAGATCCAACATGCCTTGTCCCTAAGACATAACCCTAACCCTAATCTTTTTATTTTTTTTAAGATTTTATTCATTTCTTTGACAGAGACAGATCAGAAGAAGGCACAGAGAGGACGAAGTACGCTCCCCGCTGAGCAGAGAGCCTGATGTGGGGCTCCATCCCAGGACCCTGAGATCATGACCTGAGCGGAAGGCAGAGGCTTTAACCAACTGAGCCACCCAGGCACCCCACCTTAACACTAATCTTAACACTAACCCTAACCACAAAACCTAACCCTAACCTCTAAACCTAACATAACAACCTCGGAGCAGTAGAAACCATCATGCTCCCCAGAGGCGATTCCCACCTTCTTTACCCCTCCAGTCCAAAAATCCAGGGCCTGAGGAGACTCCTGAGTCCCGCCCTCAACACAGCCCTTGGGTGAGTCCATATCTGTGTTGGCAGATCTGACATGCCTTGTCCCTAAGACATACGCCTAACCCTAAGCCTAACCATAAACCTTACCTCTAACCCTATCCCCTAACTCCTAACCCTAACCCTAACCCTAAACCCTAACAACTAACCCTAACACTCTCCGAACCTCTATCCCTAACCCTAACCCTCCAGACTGGGGATTCCAAAGTCACAACACAGGACTCTGTCTGCCCTCCAGAAAGAAAAGTGCATGAGCACCTAAACACACCCACCATTGGAAATGCCCCAGACATAATGCCAGGTTCTGCCACAACGCCAGATGCATGTCATCCACTCAGCCCTGAGGGAGCCCGCCTCAACACAGCATATCAGCAGCATATCAGAACTGCCATGCCCCTAGGCCTTAACCCTAACCCTAGGTTGGGTGTACAGTCTTCCGTACCCAGAGGCCTAGCCCCCAAACCCGCCAGATTGTGGATGCATGAGACTCACTCTGGCAGTCTGGAGGCTGCCTATGCTGTTACAGTGCCATTTGGAGCTACTTAGACCTCAGAGCAAAAGATAACTTCATGCCCCCCAAGGCAAGCCCCAGCATCTGAGCCCCTCCTGAACACAAACCCAGATTCACACTAGCCACCTATCACCGACCCTCAACTCAGGCCACCGGGGAGTCCGCCTCAGCACTGGCAGATTGGGCCTGTCGCGCCCCAAGACCTCAACCTTAGTTTGAGTTTCCAGGCTTCCATCCCAAGATGCCTAGCCTCCAGGCCCCCTGGATTAAGGACCCCTGAGTGACATTGCAGGACTCCAACAGCCACGCAGGATGAAACCTTGCAGTTTGGAGCTGCTGAATACTCAGAGGGTGAGAAACCTTCAAGCCCCTGTAAAGCTATCCGCACAATTTGCGGCACCCCAGGCCAGAAAGCTGTTTTCTATGAAGCTACCGGACACATGCCCTCAACTCAGCCCTGAGGGGAGCCCATCTCAACGCCGGCAGATTGGGCCCGCCATGACCCTAGACCCTAACCCTAACCCTAGGTGGAGTATACAGCCTTCCGTACCCAGAGGCCTGTACCCCAAGCCCATCAGACTGGGGATGACTGAGACTCCCGCCAGCACTCCTCCAGCCTCCTAGGGCAAAATGGTGCCATTTGGAACTGTGCAGGAACCTCAGAGCAGGAGAAAGCTGCATGCCCCCCAAGAACACCACTAGCTTCTTTGCCCCCACAAACACAAACACAGACCTCAAGTCCTGCCTGATTCCCACCCTCCATTCGGCCTATCCAGGAGACCACCTCAATTGCAGCAGATCGGGCCTGCCATGTCCCTAAGCCTTAACCCTAACCCTAGTTTGGATTTTCAGGCTTCCATCCCAAGAGGCCTGGCCCCCACGCCCCCCAGATTAAGGACTTCTGAGCAACACCACAGGACACAGCCTGTCACACAAGTGGAAACCTTGTGGTTTGGAGCTGCAATGAACCCTCAGATGGGGAGAAACTTTCATGCCACCCTAAAGCCACCCCAATAATCAACAGCCACTCTGGCCATAGAGCTGGATTCCATCCCGCCACCAAATGCATACCCTCAACTCAGCCCATACGGGATCCCGCCTCAGCACTGGCAGATCGGGCCTGCCATTGCCCCTAGGCCCTAACCCTAACACAAGTTTGGGTGTTCAGTCTTCCATGCTGAGGGTCCAGGCAACAAAATCCCCTGGATTAAGGAATCTTGACATACACCTCAGGACTCCGCTTGCCACACAGTAGGAACCTGTGCCTTGGAGTTGTGCTGAACCCTCAGAGGGGGAGAAACTTGCCCCTTTAAAGGCACTCCCATCATCTGCACCCGTCCCCCCGGCCATAAACCAGATTCTGCTGAGCTGCCGGACGCATGCCATAAATTCAGACCCTAGGGCGCCCCACCTCAACATAAGCAGATCGGGCCACCATGCCCCTAGGCCCTTACCAGAACCCCTCTTTAGGTTTTCAGGCTTCCATCCCAGGGGGCCTGCCTCCCATGTCCCCCCAGATTAAGGTCTACTGAGCACCACCACGGGACTCCACCTGGCACTCATGAGGAAAACTTGTGGTTTAGAGCTGCACTGAACACTCAGACGGGGAGAAACCTGCAAACCCCCGTAATGCCACCCCACCATGAGTCACCCCCATGGCCATAAAACCAGATTCTCCTGCGATGCCAGATCTATGCCCTCAACTCGACCCTTAGGGGAGCCCGCATCAGCACCGGCACATTGGACCTGCCATGCCCTTCGTCCCTAACCATAAACCTAGGTGGGGTGTACAGGCTTTCATGAACAGAGGCCTGTCCCCCAAGCCCGCCAGATTGGGCACCTCCGAGATTCATGCCAGTAGAGACTAAGGATTCCTCAGTGACACCCCAGGACTGCGTCTGCCACACAGGAGGAAACCATGCCATTTGGAGCTCTGCAGAACCCTCAGGGTAGGAGAAACCTGCATGCAACCCTGAGGTCACGCCCAGCTTCTGTGGCATCCCTGGACACAAACTCTGAGTCTGACATGCCACCTGATACCCACCCTGAAGTCAGCCCACCAGGGAGCCCACCTCAGCAGTAGCAGATTGAGCATGCCATGCCCCTACGCCCTTACCGTAGCTCTAGTTTCTGATTTCGGGCTTCCATCCCAAGAGGCCTGGCCCCCAAACTCCCCAGATTCAGGACCCCCCTGTAACAAGGCAGAAACCTGAATGCCATGCAGGGGGAAGCCATGACATTTGGAGCTCCAAAGTTTCCTCAGAGAGGGAGAAACCAGCATGCCCCTCTAAAGCCACCCCCACGATCAGCCATCCCTCTGGCCAGAAACCCTGACACTTCTGCATTGCAGGATGCATTTCCTCAACTCAATTCTGAGGGTATCTCACCTCTGTGTCAGCTGATCAGGCCTGTCCTGCCCAGCCCATTACCCTTAACCCTATGTTGCATTTTCAGGCTTCCTTCCCCAGGGGCCTATCCACCAAGCCCTCTAGATTGGTAAACTTGGAGCCACACTGTAGGAGTCCCCCTGCCACCCAGCAGGAAACTTGTCCCTTTGGAGCTGTGCGGAACCCTCAGAGCCAGAGAAACCTGCATGACCCCATTAGGACTCCCCCACATTCTGCAGCCCCCTGGCCACAAACCCAGAGCCTGATTCACCACCTGACCCCCATTCTCAACTCAGCTCCTTGGGGAACTCACCTCAACACCAGAAGTTCGGGCCTGCCACGCCACTAGCTCAGCTCTGCTCATGGACACCACCAGCTCTAGGCAGACCTAGAACTCCCCTGTCTGCGGCAAAGCTCTGGGATCCCCCCTCCTTCTTCCCAATTTACACTGGCCCAGGCATTCATGAGAAAGGGGAAGGCTACCTCTTGAATGCTTAATACCTCCTTTCCTCTTCAGCCCTATTTCTCTCCACTTACCTTTGCACCTGGGCAAACTGAAAGTAACATATCAATGGAACATGTACATGCTCTGAGATCTAAATCTTTCATGGCAACTTTCTGAGGGCTCCTTATGCAATAGGAAACTAGTGTATCCTGCCACAGAGTGTTTCATAATGAACAGCTACAGAACAGGAGAGCAAAAGTCATTCCAGTTTTACCTCAGTCTTCATGAAGTAGAACATGGTCTTCTTTTCTTCATTGACTTCAATTCCAATTCGTTTCCATGCAATGTTCATTCCTCTCCTTCAGGGGTAGGATTTTGTGATTCCTCACCTGCATAGAACACCCAGAGCTCATCACAACAAGTACTCTCCCTAATAGCTGTCACCCACTTAACCCTTCGCCCCACACCCCTGCCCCCTAGCAACCCTCGATTTTGCTCTAGGTTAGAGTCTGTTTCCTCATTGGCCTTTCTCTCCTCACTATGTTCATCTGTTTTCTTTCTGAAATTCCATAGAGGTCAAGATATAGGCTATTGGTCTTTTCTTACTGATTTTACTTAGCTAAATCCACTGTAGATCCATCCACATCCTTGCAGATGGTAAGATTTCATCCTTTTTGAACCTGGATCCTATTCCATTAAGAAGATGTGGGAGAATGAATACACATACACACACACACACACATATGATATATACGAGTGATATATATATATATCACTCATCAGTGAATGGACATTTGGTCTCCCTCCATTGTTTTACAATGGTTGAAAATGCTGCTGTAAATATCACGGTGCTTATACCCCACTGAATGTGCATTTTTGTGCCCTTTAGGGAAATAACTAGGAGGGCAATTGCTGGATCCTACTGTTGTTCAGTTCTTAGCTTTTGGAGGACAGACTGTATTCTTTCCAAGAGTGGCTGCAACAACACGCAGGCCCACCAACAATGTAGGAGGGTCCCGGTTTTGGGTTTTTTTTTTTTTTTAGATTTTATTTATTTATTTGACAGAGGTCACAAGTAGGCAGAGAGGCAGGCAGAGAGAGAGGACGAAGCAGACTCCCCGCTGTGCAGAGAGCCCAATGCGGGGCTCAATCTCAGGACCCTGAGACCATGACCTGAGCCGAAGGCAGTGGCTTAACCCACTGAGCCACACAGGTGCCCCCGAGGGTTCCACTTTAAGCAGAACATTCCCTGCCAGCAATTTCCTAAGGAGGAAATATAAAACCTGTGGGAAACCCTGACTCACTGAGCATCAGGAAAGCAGCCACAGAAATTCAGCCCAGGGTTCCTGACACCAAGTCCCTTGAAGCCAACAGAGTGCCTTTATCCAGGGAAATTCCCAAAGACTCTCCTTCTGACTTCACTACCCATGAAACTGCAGAGAAAATACAGCATGTCCAACCATATATAGCCGTTTGAGTGAACCTAGGAAGACAAGCATCCCTTTTAAATTGTCCAAGACTCCTTGGAATCATTTTGAATTTTCCCTCTGCCCTCATTGGAACTCTTTGGATTCAAAGACGAATCCATTAGGATACATCACCTTGGACAAAGAAGAAGCCATCATCCAAGTCTCTATCTGACCACAAACAGCCACCTCACTCTAGATGCCAGCTGTTCCACCAGAGTCTAGGCCCAGTGGAGTAAACACTGTTCGGTGAAGGAATACTTTCTATGTTCAAAAGGCACACCAAGTCAATCTCACCTTCCCTTTCGAATCCAAGGGATTTCCTAGGAAAGAGATGTTCCAAATACCTTTGTAAGCCAGAAATAAACAGAGAAAATGAGATCCCTGCCAGGTGCTCCCTGCAGAGAAACTCAGGAGCTCTGGCACCCGCACGAGATTGCTTACAGCTGGTTCAGTGTGCCATTTGTGAGCTCCACTGGAGACAAGAGAAAAGCCCAGGAAATTTGGGGTGAAAGGGAATTTTTACCTGCCATCCTGGCATGGATGTGGCATTGTGACCCACAGGCCTGCTGTTTTCTCTGAACACTGACGTCCTGGGACAAGCTGCATGACTGACTCAGACGCTGACTTCCAAACTTCAGGTCTCATGGAGCCAGAGTGAAGAAGGGCTGTCAGGTGCAGATAAGCAGGCGTCTCCCACCTAAAGCCTGCACACCTGCTCTGATTCCTGGGAGAAGGAGAGACACAGGCTTGTTTCTTAACTGGTCATTCACTTCCCTCTCAAGCTGGCCAATGCCCTTATCCTTTTTGGAGAAACAAACATACTTTTCCAAACAAACACTCAGCTCCTCGGTTCCAAATGCACCATGAGTCGGGTTTGGTTCCCCTGGCTCCAGAGCCCAACTGGGAGGACCCCCCTGAACCATCCTGACAGCACATTACCAGCAAACCTGGGGAAAGAGGGCACAATGCTGAGTGGGGGACAGGCTCCATCAATTCTTACCACCACCCTTGAGCCTGGAGAAACAGAGACTATACAGCTCACCACTCCGTCCTGTAAAAATAAGCTGTAGTGCCTCACGTTTCAGGGTCTCTCACCGGGCACCTCCGCCCTGCCTTCAGAGCCAGCAAGCTGCACTGACTCCTCTTCAGGTGTGTTTCCCATGGCAGCTCGCCGCTGCCTCCAGTGGTGGCAAGCAGCATCGCCATGCCTTCCAGGGTATCTCACACCACTGCTCACCACTCCCTCCAGTGGAGTGAACTGGCACTGCCGGGCCTTCCATAGACTCATTTTTTTTTTATTTGTTTATTTACAGCATAACAGTGTTCATTGTTTTGGCATCACACCCAGTGCTCCATGCAGTACGTGCCCTCCCTATTAACCACCACCTGATTCCTCAAACTCCCACCCCACCCTGCCCCTCCAAAACCCTCTGGTTGTTTTTCAGAGTCCATAGTCTCTCATGGTTCATCTCCCCTTCCAGTTTCTCTCAACTCCCTCTCCTCTCCATCTCCCTATGTCCTCCGTGTTATTTGCTATGCTCCACAAATAAGTGAGACCATATGATACATGACTCTCTCTCTCCTTGACTTATTTCGTTCAGCATAATTTCTTCCAGTCCCGTCCATGTTGCTACAAAAGTTGGGTATTCATCCTTTCTGATGGAGGCATAATACTCCATTGCGTATATGTACCACATCTTCCTTATCCATTCATCCGTTGAAGGGCATCTTGGTTCTTTCCACAGTTTGGTGAGCATAGCCATTGCTACAATAAACATTGGGGTACAGATGGCCCTTCTTTTCACTACATCTGTATCTTTGGGGTAAATACCCAGCAGTGCAATTGCAGGGTCATAGGGAAGCTCTAGTCTTAATTTCTTGAGGAATCTCCACACTGTTCTCCAAAGTGGCTGCACCAACTTGCATTCCCACCAACAGTGTAAGAGGGTTCCCCTTTCTCCACATCCTCTCCAACAATCGTTGTTTCCTGTCTTGCTAATTGTGGCCTTTCTAACTGGTGTCAGGTGGTATCTCAATGTGGTTTTAATTTGAATCTCCCTGATGGCTAGTGATGATGAACATTTTTTTCATGTGTCTGATAGCCATTTGTATGTCTTCGTTGGAGAAGTGTCTGTTCATATCTTCTGCCCATTTTTGGATATGATTATCTCTTTTGTATGTGTTGAGTTTGAGAAGTTCTTTCTAGATCCTGGATATCAACCTTTTGTCTGTACTGTCATTTGCAAATATCTTCTCCCATTCCGTGGGTTGCCTTTTTGTTTGGTGGACTGTTTCCTTTGCTGTGCAGAAGCTTTTGATCTTGATGAAGTGCCAAAAGTTTATTTTCGCTTTTGTTTCCTTGGCCTTTGGAGACATATCTTGAAAGAAGTTGCTGTGGCTGATATCGAAGAGGTTACTGCCTATGTTCTCCTCTAGGATTCTGATGGATTCCTGTCTCATGATGAGGTCTTTTATCCATTTCGAGTGTAAGAGAATGGTTGAGTTTCATTATTCTACATATAGCTGTCCAGTTTCCCAGCACCATTGATTGAAGAGACTGTCTTTTTTTCCATTGAATATTTTTTCCTGTTTTGTCGAAGATTATTTCACCGTGGAGTTGAGGGTCCATATCTGGGCTCTCCACTCTGTTCCACTGGTCTATGTGTCTGTTTTTATGCCAGGGCCACGCTGTCTTGGTGATCGCAGCTTTGTAGTAAAGCTTGAAATCGGGTAACGTGATGCCGCCAGTTTTGTTTTTGTTTTTCAACATTTCCTTAGCAATTCGGGGTCTCTTCTGATTCCATACAAATTTTAGGATTATTGGCTCCAGCTCTTTGAAAACTACCGGTGGAATTTTGATCGGAATGGCATTAAAAGCATAGATTGCTCTAGGCAGTATAAACATTTTAACAATGTTTATTCTTCCAATCCAAGAGCATGGAATTGTCTTCCATCTTTTTGGGTCTTCTTCAATTTCTTTCATGAGTGTTCTGTAGTTCCTCGAGTACAGGTCCTTTACCTCTTTGGTTAGGTTTATTCCCAGGTATCTTATGGTTCTTGGTGCTCTAGTAAATGGAATCGATTCTCTAATTTCCCTTTCTGTATTTTCATTGTTAGTGTATAAGAAAGCCACTGATTTATGTACATTGACTTTGTATCCTGCCATGTTACTGAATTGCTGTATGAGTCTAGTAATTTGGGGGTGGAGTCTTTGGGGTTTTCCATATAAAAAATCATGGCATCTGCGAAGAGAGAGAGTTTGACTTCTTCCTTGCCAATTTGGATACCTTTTATTTCTCTTTGTTGTCTGATTGCCGTTGCTAGGACTTCTAATACTATGTTGAACAAGAGTGGTGAGAGTGGGCATCCAAGCCCATTAGAATAACGTCAGACCTTTTCACAGAGACCTGGCAAGCCAGGAAGGGCTGGCAAAATATATTCAGAGTACTAAATGAGAAGAACATGCAACCAAGAATACTCTATCCGGCAAGACTGACATTTAAAATGGATGGAGAGATAAAGAGTTTCCAAGACCGGCAAGGCTTAAAAGACTATGCAACCACCAAGCCGACACTGCAGGAAATATTAAGGGGGGGTCCTATAAAAGAGAAAAAATCCTAAGAATATCATTGAACAGAAATATAGAAACAATCTACAGACAGAAAGACTTCAAAGGCAACATGACATGAATCAAAACCTATCTCTCAATAATCACTCTCAATGTGAATGGCCTAAATGCGCCCATAAAACGACACAGGGTTGCAGATTGGATAAAACGACAGGACCCATCCATATGTTGTCTACAAGAGACCCATTTTGAACCTAAGGATACACCCAGACTGAAAGTGAACGGATGGAGAAGCATCTTTCATGCCAATGGGCCTCAAAAGAAGGCTGGGGTAGCGATTCTCATATCAGATAAATTAGATTTTAAACTAAAGACTGTAGTCAGAGATACAGAAGGACACTCCATAATTCTTAAAGGGACTATCCGCCAAGATGATCTAACAATTGTGAATATCTATGCCCCCAATATGGGAGCACCCAATTCCATAAGAAAACTATTAATCAAGATAAAGAGTCATATTGATATGAATACAATAATAGTAGGAGATCTTCATACGCCTCTCTCAAAAATAGACAGATCATCGAAGCAGAAAATTAAAAAAGAAATAAGAGCATTGAATGAAACATTGGACCAGATGGACCTCATAGACATATACAGAACATTCCACCCTAAAACAACAGAATACACATTCTTCTCAAGTGCACATGGAACCTTCTCCAGAATAGACCACATACTGCGTCACAAGGATTGAGGATGCCTGATACTCATGCTGGTAATCTGCCTGCCACGCAGGGCACCGCTGTGCTGTTTGGAGCTGCGCTGAACCCTCAGAGCTGGAGAAACTTCCATGCACCCCTGAAGTCACCCCCAGGTTATGCGAACGTCTGGACACACATCTAGAGGCTAAGGCCCCGTCTGACACCCGAGCTCAACTCAGCGCACCAGGGCACCTGTCTCTGCACTGGCATATCAGGTCTACCATGGCCCTAGGCCTTAACCCTATCCCTAATTTTGGTTTTCAGGTATCATCCCCAAGAGTCCTGACCCCAAGACCCCAAGATTAAAGAATCCTGAGTGACACCTCAGGACTCTGTCCACCATGCAGGAGGAAACCATGCTGTTTGGAGCTGTGTCGAATCCTCAGACCGGGAGAAACCTGCACGGTTCACCCGAGGCTATCCCCCACCCTCTGCGCACCATTGGGGCACAAATGTGGAGGCTGGCACTCAGCCTGCCTACCACCCAGGAGGAAACCGTGCCATTTGAAACTGAGTAGAACACTCAGAGTGGGAGAAACTGCATGCCTCCCTGAGCACAACCCCCTCCTTCAGCGGTCCCCTGACCACAAACCTGGACCCTCTCATGCCACCGGACCTCTGCCCTCAATTCATCCCCCTGGGATCCCTTCTCAGTGCCAGCAAATTGGGCCTGCCATGCCCCTGACCCTAACCTTAAGCCTAGGTTGCATTTTCGGTCTTCATCCCCAGAGGCTGGTCCCCCAATTCCTCCATATTTGGACCCCTGAGCCACAACCCAGTGCTCTGTCTGCCACCCGGGTGGAAACCGTTCTGTTTGGAGCTGCACAGAACCATCGGAATGGGAGAAATCTTCATGCTCCCTGAAGCCACCTCCACCTTCGGCCACCCCCCAGGCACAAACCCAGATCGTAATGCACCACCTGACCATGGCCCTCAACTCAGTACCCCAGACATCTAGCCTCGGCACCAGCAGATCAGGCCAGCCATGCCCCTGTGCTCTTTTCCAAGCCCTAGGTTGTGTTTTCAGTCTTCTGTCCTCTGATGATTGACACCAAAGCTCCGCTGATGGGTTACACCTGAACTATACCAGAATATTTCTTGGCCCCCTGAGGCTATCCCACTTTCAGCACCCCCCGTTCACACCTGGATCTTAACACTCACACTGACCCATGTCCTCAACTCTGCTCCCCAGGTCACTCCTCTCAGGGTGGCCTATTGAGACTGACATGACCCTCAGCCCTAACCAAAACTTAGGTACATTTTCTGTCTTGTGTCCCAAGAATACAGGTACCAAAGCCCCACATATGTGGGACCCCTGAGAAATGCCAGAGGACTCTGTCTTCAACCCAGAAGGAAACAGTAGAATTGGAACTCTGCCAAGGACTGAGAGCAGGAGAAATCTGCCTTTCCCCCCATGGCCACCAACCCGGAGCCTGACTCAGACTGACCCATGTTCTCTACTCAGTCCCCGTGAGAGCTCTGCACAGCACCAGCAAATCAGGCCTGTCATGTTGCTGGGACCTAGCCCCAACCCTAGGTTGGGGTTTCATGCTCTGTCCCCAGAGGACTGGCACCCAAGTCCCACGGATGGGGACCCCTGAGCAAGATTTGAGATCTCTGCCTGCCACCCAGAAGGAAACCATACCATTTGGGACTCTGCAAAGGATTCTGAGCAGGAGAAATCTGCCACGCACCACTGAGTTCACCCAGAGTCAGCAGCTGGACACAAACCTGAACCTGACACTTACTCTATCCATCCCTCTGTACTCAGCCCTCTGGATTGCTTGCCACACCACCATCAGATTGGGCCTGCCATGCTCCTAACCCCTAACTGAAGCTTAGTTTGTGTTCTGAGCATTCAATTCCTAGGGGTCTGGCTCCCTACCCCACGGACTGGGGTCACCTTAGCCATACCACAGGACTCATCCTAACACACAGGAGGAAAGCGTGCCATGTAGACCTCTAGAAAGTATTCAAAGCAGGATAAAATGCCTGCCCATCTGAGCCTATACCAGCAAACCCCCAATGTCAGTGGCCTCTAGGTCACAAACCCTGTGCCTGACCAGAACCAGAACACTCATCCTTAATTCCAGCCTCTAGGAACCACACACACTGTCAGCTGTTTGGGCCTGCAATGTCCTTTGGCCCTAACTCTATCCCTAGCTTGGGTTCTCATGTCTCCGTCCCCTAAGGGTGGGCTCCAAAGCCCTAGGATTTGGGGATGACTGAGCAATACCACAGGACTCTGCCTCACACCCAGATGGAAATCTTTCCATAATGGACTCCAGTAAGTATATAGGTCAGTATAAATATGAAGGCCCATCTGTTTCCATCCCAGTGAACTCCCACATTCAAGGGCTCATGGATTGAAACCCTGAGCCGGACACTCACCCTGACCCATGTCCTCAACTCAGCCCTCCAGGACGCTCACCACACGGTTGGCAATTCAGACCTTCCATTTTCCTAGGTCCTAACCCTAACCCTATTTGGAGTTCTGAGAGGTCCATCTGTAGAGGCCTGGATCCCAAGCCCCGGGTATTGGGAACACTTTAGCAAAACCAGAGGATCAGCCCGCCACACAAAAGGAAACTCCTTTTTTTACTCCAGACTGGATTCAGAGCATGAGACATCTGAATGCAAACCTGAGACAATGTCAGTGAACCTACACTTCCATCCACCCTCTGAAGACAATCCCTGAGCTTGATACACACCCTAAATCTCCATTGTATCTCAGACCTTGTGAAGATCTCCACAGTTCTGGCTGATTGTATCTTCTAGGCTTCTGGGCCTTAATCCAACGGAAGGTCTAGACATGGGTGAAAATATGAACAGATATTTCTCCAATGATGACACGCATGTGACCAACAGATATATACATAAATGTTCTATATCACATGGCTTCTGGGAAATGCAAATCTAAACCACATTGAGGTGTCCTATCACACCAGGCAGAATGTCTAAAGTTAACAGGACATGAAACCACAAATATTGGTGAGGATGCAGAGAATGGAGAACCCTCCTACACTCCTGGTTGGAATGCAGACTGTTATATCCACTCTGGAAAACAGTACGGGGTTTCCTCAAGAAGTTAAAAGTAAAGTTACCCTAAAACACAGCAATTTCACTACAGGGCTTTTACCACAAAAATAGAGATGTAGGGGAAAGAACTGGCACCTGCACCTCAGTGTTCATCGCAACAATATCCAATCTAGATAAACTATGGAAAGAACCCAGATATCTATGGACAGAGGAATGGATAAAGAAGATGTGGTTCATATATTCAAAGGAATATTCCTCAGCCATCAGAAAGGATGAATACTTACCATCACATCAACCTGGATGGGTCTGGAAGATATTATGCTGAGTAAAATATGTCCATGAAAGAAACACAATTATCATAGGGTTTCACTCATATGTGAAATATCAGAAACAGGGCAGAGAACCGTAGGCAAAGGAAGGGGAAACAGAATGGGAAGTCATCAGAGATGGGGAAAAAACCATGATAGACTCTTAACTATAGCAACCAACTGAGGGTTGCTGGATGGCGGGTGGGGGGGTAACTGGGGTGATGGGCATTAAGGAGGGCACGTGATGCAATACACATCTGATATATTATTTAACACTACATCTGAAAATAATGATGTATGATAAGTTGGCTCATTGAATTCAAATAAAAAATGAAAGAACTCAAATAAACTACCCTAACACTTTGTATGGAATCACAAAAATACTGAACAACCAGCACAATGTTATGAAGAAAAACAAAGCTGGAGGCATCACAATTCCATATTTCAAATTATACTACAAAGCTGCGTTCATCCTCACAGTATGGGACTGGCAAAAAAAAAAAAAAAAATACACACAGTGACCAAGGAAACGGAATAGAAGCTCAGACATCAGCCCACAATCACGTGCCCAATTAATCTTCTGCAAAACAGGCAAAACTATTAAAAGGGAAAAGGACAGTTTCTACAACAAATGGTGTTGGGAAAACTGAACAGCTATGCACAAAACAATGAAATTAGACTGCTTTCTTACACCATATGGACAAATAAACTCAAAACAGTTTCAAGACCTCAATGTGAGACCTTAAATCATAAAAATCCTACAAGAGGGCACAGACAGTAACTTCTCTGACATGAACCATACATTGAATAGACATGCCTCCTAAGGCAAAGGAAACAAAAGCAAAAATAAACTACTAGAGCTCCATCAATATAAAAACTTACCGCACAGCAGAACAGCAATGAAAATGTAATAAATAGAATACAACGTACTTAAGAGGAGAAGATGTTTGCAAATATCATGTGCAATAAAGGGGTAGTGTCCAAAATATGTAGAACTGATACAACGCAACAACCAAAAAACAAAAAATCCAATTAAAAAATAGACAGAAGACATGAACAGACATTGCTCCAAAGAAGACATACAGATGGCCAACAGTCACGTGAGAAGATGTTCACATCAGCCATCAACAGGAAAATCCAAATGAAAAGGTCCGTGAGATATTACCTCATACTATCAGAATGGCTAACAGCACCAGCACAAGAAAAGAAATGTTGGGAGGATGTGGGTAAAAGGGAACCCTCTTGCACTGTGGTGGGAATGCTAGCTGCGGCAGACCCTGTGGAAAACAGTATCACTGTTCCTCAAAACGTTAAATATTAGAACTACCTTATAATCCAGCAATCACACTACCGGGTGATTACCCGACGAATATGAGAACAGTAAATCAAAAGGATACATGTGCCCCTATGTTTCATGCAACATTAATTAAAATATTACAATATGGAAAAAATCCAAGTATTTCTTGAAAACATGATAAATGAGATGATAAATGTACACACACACACACACACACACACACACAGTGCGAAATTACTCAGCCATAAAAAATGAAATCTTGCCATTTGCAGACACATGGATGGAGCTAGAGAATACTATCCTAAGTGAAATCAGTCAGTCAGAGAAAGACAAAGGCCTTTGGATGTCACTCTTCCATGGAATTTAGGAAACAAACATACATAAATAAAGGAGAAAGAAGATACAAAACAAAAACCGACTCTGTGGTTACCAGAGTGGAAGTGGATGGAGGGATGAGTGATATAGATGACGGGGTCTAAGAGTACAATTTTCTTTTTTTTTTTATTTGTTTATTTTCAGCATAACAGTGTTCACTGTTTTTGCACCACACCCAGTGCTCCATGCAGTACGTGCCCTCCCTATTACCCACCACCTGGTTCCCCAACCTCCCAACCCCCGCCCTTCCAAAACACTCAGGTTGTTTTTCAGAGTCCATAGTCTCTCATGGTTCATCTCCCCTTCCAGGTTCCCTCAACTCCCTCTCCTCTCCATCTCCCCATGTCCTCCGTGTTCTTTGTTATGCTCCACAAATAAGGGAGACCATATGATATTTGACTCTCTCTGCTTGACTTATTTCACTCAGCATAATCTCTTCCACTCCCGTCCATGTTGCTACAAAAGTTGGGTATTCATCCTTTCTGATGGAGGCATAATACTCCATTGTGTATATGGACCACATCTTCCTTATCCATTCATCCGTTGAAGGGCATCTTGGTTCTTTCCACAGTTTGGCGACCGTGGCCATTGCTGCAATAAACATTGGGGTACAGATGGCTCTTCTTTTCACTCCATCTGTATCTTTGGGGTAAATACCCATCAGTGTAATTGCAGGGTCATAGGGAAGCTCTATTTTTAATTTCTTGAGTCATCTGCACACTGTTCTCCAAAGTGGCTGCACTAAATGGCAGTCTCACCAACAGTGTAACAGGGTTCCACTTTCTCGACATCCTCTCCAACAAACGTTATTTCCTGTCTTCCTAATTTTGGACATTCTAACTGGTGTCAGGTGGTATCTCAATGTAGTTTTAATCAGAATCTCCCTGATGGCGAGGCAGACGCCTCCCTCTCCACAGATTCTGGGGGTCTCACCTTGGCGGTGGCAGCTGGGGCCGGGCCTGCCATGAAATCCGGGCCCGGACCCAGGCCTGCTTGTTCAGACTTCCATTGCCAGGGGCCTGTACCTAGGGCCTCACCCCGGGAATCCTGAGTCCTGGGCCACAAGTCCGCCACAGTCCCAGAGACAATGGTGCCTTTCGCGGCTGCATCCCAGCCGAGGAGTGAGAGATCAATTCGTTCCCCCACAGAGGCCAGACCCCTCCAAGGGCGCCCCGGGGGCCTACCACGGCGAAGGCGGACGCCCGGCCACAGCCCCTCCATTAACTCTGCTCCGGGAAAACTCCCCGGCGCCGGGACTGCCGACCGCGCCCCATCGTCACGGCTCGTTTTCCGGGTGGCCGCGACATGCCCCAAGAGAGAAAGGGCCCTGGTCCACACGGAACTGGGCGGTCACCATGGCTGCCGAAAGCCGGCCAATTCTCACGAGCGTTCTGCCCAAATCGGGATCGATTTGGGCAGAACGCTCGTGAGAATTGGCCGGAAAACGCCCGGCGAACACACTTCGGGCACCACAGGGCCGCAGGGCCGCCCCCCCGGGGCCCTGTCCGGGATCGCGTGTCGTCGCGTTCCGGCACCGCCAGGGGGAGCTCCGGGAGGCGGGCCCTGGGGAGGCCGACGCCTCCCGCTCCTCAGCCTCCGGGGGTCCCCTCCCCGGCGCCGGCAGCAGGCGCCGGGCCTGCCCCGAAACTAGGGCCCGGGACCGGGCCTGCTTGCTCAGCCTTCCGTTGCCAGGGGCCGGACCTGGGGCCTCCCCATGCGGAACCCTGCGTCCCGCGCCACGAGTCCCCCGACCGTCCCGGCGACAACGGCACCTTTCGCGGCTTCGCCCCATCCGTGGAGTGAGAGATCAGTCCGTTCCCCCACGGAGGCCAGCCCCCTCCACGGGCGCCCCGGTCGCCCGCCACGTCTTAGGCAGACACCCGGCCACGGCTCCTCCATCCACTCTGCTCGGGGAAAACTCCCCGGCGCCGGGGCCGCCGGCCGCGCCCCATCGTCGCGGCTCGTTTTCCGGGGGGCCGTGACATGCCCCGAGAGAGAAAGGGCCCTGCTCCACGCGGAACTGGGCGCTGACCAGGGCTGCCCAACGCCGGCCAATTCTCACGAGCGTTCTGCCCAAATCGATCCCGATTTGGGCAGAACGCTCGTGAGAATTGGCAGGAAAACGCCCGGCGAACACACTTCGGGCACCACAGGGCCGCAGGGCCGCCCCCCCGAGGCCCTGTCCGGGATCGCGTGTCATCGCGTTCCGGCACCGCCAGGAGGAGCTCCGGGAGGCGAGCCCCGGGGAGGCCGACGCCTCCCGCTCCTCAGCCTCCGGGGGTCCCCTCCCTGGCCCCGGCCCCTGGCGCCGGGCCAGCCCCGAAATCCGGGCCCAGGCCCGGGCCTGCTTGCTCAGCCTTCCGTTGCCAGGGGCCTTAGCCTGTGGGCCTCCGCATGCGGAACCCTGAGTCCCGCGCCACGAGTCCCCCCGACCGTCCCGGCGACAACGGCACCTTTCACGGCTTCGTCCCAGCCGTGGAGTGAGAGATCACTCCGTTCCCCCACAGAGGCCAGCCCCCTCCACGGGCGCCCCGGCCGCCCGCCACGGCGGAGGCGGACGCCCGGCCACGGCGCCTCCATCCACTCACTCGGGGAAAACTCCGTGGCGCCGGGGCCGCCGGCCGCGCCCCATCGTCGCGGCTCGTTTTCCGGGTGGCCGCGACATGCCCCAAGCGAGAAAGGGCCCTGCTCCACGCGGCAGTGGGCGCTGACCAGGGCTGCCCAATGCCGGCCAATTCTCAGAAGCGTTCTGCCCAAATCGATCCCGATTTGGGCAGAACGCTCGTGAGAATTGGCCGGAAAACGCCCGGCGAACACACTTCGGGCGCCACAGGGCCGCAGGGCCGCCCCCCCCGGGGCCCTGTCCGGGATCGCGTGTCGTCGCGTTCCGGCACCGCCAGGAGGAGCTCCGGGAGGCGGGCCCCGGGGAGGCCAACGCCTCCCGCTCCTCAGCCTCCAGGGGTACCCTCCCTGGCCCCGGCCGCCGGGGACGGGCCAGCCCCGAAAGCCGGGCCCGGGCCCGGGCCTGCTTGCTCAGCCTCCCGTTCCCAGGGGCCTGAGCCTGGGGGCCTCCGCATGCGGAACGCTGAGTCCCGCGCCACGAGTCCCCCCGACCGTCCCGGCGACAACGGCACCTTTCGCGGCTTCGTCCCAGCCGTGGAGTGAGAGATCACTCCGTTCCCCCACAGAGGCCAGCCCCCTCCACGGGCGCCCCGGCCGCCCGCCACGGCGGAGGCGGACGCCCGGCCACGGCGCCTCCATCCACTCTGCTCGGGGAAAACTCCCCGGCGCCGGGGCCGCCGGCCGCGCCCCATCCTCGCGGCTCGTTTTCCGGGTGACCGCGCCATGCCCCGAGCGAGAAAGGGCCCTGCTCCACGCGGCCCTGGGCGCTGACCAGGGCTGCCCAACGCCGGCCAATTCTCACGAGCGTTAAGCCCAAATCGATCCCGATTTGGACAGAATGCTCGTGAGAATTGGCCGGAAAACGTCCGGCGAACACACTTCGGGCGCCACAGGGCCGAAGGTCCGCCCCCAAGGGGCCCTGTCCGGGATCGCGTGTCGTCGCGTTCCGGCACCGCCAGGAGGAGCTCCGGGAGGCGGGCCCCGGGGAGGCCAACGCCTCCTGCTCCTCAGCCTCCGGGGGTACCCTCCCTGGCCCCGGCCGCCGGGGACGGGCCAGCCCCGAAACCCGGGCCCGGGCCCGGGCCTGCTTGCTCAGCCTCCCGTTCCCAGGGGCCTGAGCCTGGGGGCCTCCGCATGGGGAACCCTGAGTCCTGCGCCACGAGTCCCCCCGACCGTCCCGGCGACAACGGCACCTTTCGCGGCTTCGTCCCAGCCATGGAGTGAGAGATCACTCCGTTCCCCCACAGAGGCCAGCCCCCTCCACGGGCGCCCCGGCCGCCCGCCACGGCGGAGGCGGACGCCCGGCCACGGCGCCTCCATCCACTCTGCTCGGGGAAAACTCCCCGGCGCCGGGGCCGCCGGCCGCGCCCCATCGTCGCGGCTCGTTTTCCGGGTGGCCGCGACATGCCCCGAGCGAGAAAGGGCCCTGCTCCACGTGGCACTGGGCGGTGACCAGGGCTGCCCAATGCCGGCCAATTCTCACTAGCGTTCTGCCCAAATCGATCCCGATTTGGGCAGAACGCTCGTGAGAATTGGCCGGAAAACGCCCGTCGAACACGCTTCGGGCACCCCAGGGCCGCAGGGCCGCCCCCCCGGGGCCCTATCCGGGATCGCGTGTCGTCGCGTTCCGGCACCGCCAGGAGGAGCTCCGGGAGGCGGGCCCCGTGGAGGCCGACGCCTCCCGCTCCTCAGCCTCCGGGGGTCCCCTCCCTGGCGCCGGCCCCTGGCGCCGGGCCAGTCCCGAAAGCCGGGCCCGGGCCCAGGCCTGCTTGCTCAGCCTTCCGTTGCCAGGGGCCTGAGCCTGGGGGCCTCCGCATGCGGAACCCTGAGTCCCGCGCCACGAGTCCCCCCGACCATCTCGGCGACAACGGCACCTTTCGCGGCTTCGTCCCAGCCGTGGAGTGAGAGATCACTCCGTTCCCCCACAGAGGCCAGCCCCCTCCACGGGCGCCCCGTCCGCCCGCCACGGCGGAGGCGGACGCCCGGCCACGGCGCCTCCATCCACTCACTCGGGGAAAACTCCGTGGCGCCGGGGCCGCCGGCCGCGCCCCATCGTCGAGGCTCGTTTTCTGGGTGGCTGCGACATGCCCCGAGCGAGAAAGGGCCCTGCTCCACGCGGCACTGGGCGCTGACCAGGGCTGCCCAACGCCGGCCAATTCTCACAAGCGTTCTGCCCAAATCGATCCCGATTTGGGCAGAACGCTCGTGAGAATTGGCCGGAAAACGCCCGGCGAACACACTTCGGGCGCCACAGGGCCGCAGGGCCGCCCCCACGGGGCCCTGTCCGGGATCGCGTGTCGTCGCGTTCCGGCACCGCCAGGAGGAGCTCCGGGAGGCGGGCCCCGGGGAGGCCGACGCCTCCCGCTCCTCAGCCTCCGGGGGTCCCCTCCCTGGCGCCGGCCCCTGGCGCCGCGCCAGCCCCGAAATCCGCGCCCGGGCCCGGGCCTGCTTGCTCAGCCTTCCGTTGCCAGGGGCCTGAGCCTGGGGGCCTCCGCATGCGGAACCCTGAGTCCCGCGCCACGAGTCCCCCCGACCTTCCCGGCGACAACGGCAACTTTCACGGCTTCGTCCCAGCCGTGGAGTGAGAGATCACTCCGTTCCCCCACAGAGGACCAGCCCCCTCCACGGGCGCCCCGGCCGCCCGCCACGGCGGAGGCGGACGCCCGGCCACGGCGCCTCCATGCACTCTGCTCGGGGAAAACTCCCCGGCGCCGTGGCCGCCGGCCGCGCCCCATCTTCGCGGCTCGTTTTCCGGGTGGCCGCGCCATGCCCCGAGCGAGAAAGGGCCCTGCTCCACGCGGCCCTGGGCGCTGACCAGGGCTGCCCAACGCCGGCCCATTCTCACGAGCGTTCTGCCCAAATCGATCCCGATTTGGACAGAATGCTCGTGAGAATTGGCCGGAAAACGCCCGGGGAACACACTTCGGGCGCCACAGGGACGAAGGTCCGCCCCCCCGGGGCCCTGTACGGGATCGCGTGTCGTCGCGTTCCGGCACCGCCAGGAGGAGCTCCGGGAGGCGGGCCCGGGGAGGCCAACGCCTCCCGCTCCTCAGCCTCCGGGGGTACCCTCCCTGGCCCCGGCCGCCGGGGACGTGCCAGCCCCGAAAGCCGGGCCCGGGCCCGGGCCTGCTTGCTCAGCCTTCCGTTGCCAGGGGCCTGAGCCTGGGGGCCTCCGCATGGGGAACCCTGAGTCCCGCGCCACGAGTCCCCCCGACCATCCAGGCGACAGCGGCACCTTTCGCGGCTTCGTCCCTGCCGTGGAGTGAGAGATCACTCCGTTCCCCCACAGAGGCCAGCCCCCTCCACGGGCGCCCCGGCCGCCTGCCACGGCGGAGGCGGACGCCCGGCCACGGCGCCTCCATCCACTCACTCGGGGAAAACTCCGTGGCGCCGGGGCCGCCGGCCGCGCCCCATCGTCGTGGCTCGTTTTCCGGGTGGCCGCAACATGCCCCGAGCGAGAAAGGTCCCTGCTCCACGCGGCACTGGGCGCTGACCAGGGCTGCCCAACGCCGGCCAATTCTCACAAGCGTTCTGCCCAAATCGATCCCGATTTGGGCAGAACGCTCGTGAGAATTGGCCGGAAAACGCCCGGCGAACACACTTCGGGCACCAGAGGGCCGCAGGGCCCACCCGGGGCCCTGTCCGTGATCGCGTGTCTTCGCGTTCCGGCACCGCCAGGAGGAGCTCCGGGAGGCGGGCCGCGGGGAGGCCGACGCCTCCCGCTCCTCAGCCTCCAGGGGTCCCCTCCCTGGCGCCGGCCGCTGGGGCCGTGCCAGCCCCGAAAGCCGGGCCCGGGCCCGGGCCTGCTTGCTCAGCCTTCCGTTGCCAGGGGCCTGAGCCTGGGGGCCTCCGCATGGGGAACCCTAAGTCCCGCGACACGAGTCCCCCTGACCGTCCCGGCGACAACGGCACCTTTCGCGGCTTCGTCCCAGCCGTGGAGTGAGAGATCACTCCGTTAACCCACAGAGGCCCGCCGCCTCCACGGGCGCCACGGCCGCCCGCCACGGCGGAGGCGGACGCCCGGCCACGGAGCCTCCATCCACTCTGCACGGGGAAAACTACCCGGCGCCGGGGCCGCCGGCCGCACCCCATCGTCGCGGCTCGTTTTCCGGGTGGCCGCGCCATGCCCCGAGCGAGAAAGGGCCCTGCTACACGCGGCCCTGGGCGCTGACCAGGGGTGCCCAACGCCGGCCAATTCTCACGAGCGTTCTGCCCAAATCGATCACGATTTGGGCAGAACGCTCGTGAGAATTGGCCGGAAAACGCCCGGCGAACACACTTCGGGCGCCACAGGGCCGCAGGGCCGCCCCCCCTTGGCCCTGTCCAGGATCGCGTGTCGTCTAGTTCCGGCACCGCCAGGAGGAACTCCAGGAGGCGGGCCCCGGGGAGGCCGACGCCTCCCGCTCCTCAGCCTCCGGGGGTCCCCTCCCTGGCGCCGGCCGCTGGGGCCGGGCCAGCCCCGAAAGCCGGGCCCGGCCCGGGCCTGCTTGCTCAGCCTTCCGTTGCCAGGGGCCTGAGCCTGGGGGCCTCCGCATGGGGAACCCTGAGTCCCGCGCCACGAGTCTCCGACCGTCCTGGCGCCATCGGCTCCTTTCGTGGCTGCGACACAGCTGTGGAGCGACAGATCCATTTGTTCCCCCAGAGAGGCCAAGCCCTTCCCGGGCGCCCCGGCCTCCCTCCAAGGCGGAGACGAATGCCCGACCACAGACCCTCCATCAACTCTGCTCGGAGCAAGCTCCCCGGCGCTGAGGCCCCCGGCCGGTCCCCGTCGTCTCAGCGCGTTTTCGGGTGGCTGGCACATACCCCGAGCGAGAAAGTGTCCTGGGCCACGCGGAACAAGGCGGTCCCCATGGTTGTCCAACGCCAGCCAATTTTCATGAGCGCTCTGCCCACATCGATCCCGATTAGATACGGACCCTCAACTCTATTGTGATATAATCATCGAGAAATCAGGGAAAAATATTCGATGTAACAAAAGACATTCTCCTCAATCAATGGTGCTGGGAAAACTGGACAGCGATATGTAGAAGAATGAAACTCGACCATTCTCTTACACCATACACAATGATAAACTCGAACTCGATAAAGGAGCTCAACGTGAGACAGGATTCTCTCAGAATCCTAGAGGAGTACATAGGCAGTAACCTCTTCGTTATCAGCCACAGCAACTTCTTTCAAGATATGTCTCCAAAGGCCAAGGAAACAAAAGCGAAAATGAACTTTTGGCACTTCATCAAGATCAAAAGCTTCTGCACAGCAAAGGGAACAGTCCAACAATCAAAAGGCAACCCACGGAATGGGAGAAGATATTTGTAAATGACAGTTCAGACAAAAGGTTGATATCCAGGATCTAGAAAGAACTTCTCAAACTCAACACACACAAAACAGATAATCATATCCAAAAATGGGCAGAAGATATGAGCATACACTCCTCCAACGAAGACATACAAATGGCTATCAGACACATGACAAAATGTTCATCATCACTAGCCATCAGGGAGATTCAAATGAAAACGACATTGAGATACCACCTGACACCAGTTAGAAAGGCCACAATTAGCAAGACAGGAAACAACGTGTGTTGGAGAGGATGTGGAGAAAGGGGAACCCTCTTACACTCTTGGTGGGAATGCAAGTTGGTGCAGCCACTTTGGAGAACAGTGTGGAGATTCCTCCAGAAATTAAAAATAGAGCTTCCCTATGACCCTGCAATAGCATTGCTGGATATTTACCCCAAAGATACAGATGGAGTGAAAAGAAGGGCCATCTGTACCCCAATGATTATAGCAGCAAAGGCCTCGGTCGCCAAAATGTGGAAAGAACCAAGATGCCCTTCAATGGACGAATGGATAAGGAAGATGTGGTCCATATACAAGATGGAGTATTATGCCTCCATCAGAAAGGATGAATACCAACTTTTGTAGCAATATGGACGGGAGTGGAAGAGATTATGCTGAGTGAAATAAGTCAAGCAGAGAGAGTCAATTATCATATGGTTTCACTTATTTGTGGAGCATAACAAAGAACAAGGAGGACATGGGGAGATGGAGAGGAGAAGGAAGTTGTGGGAAATGGGAAGGGGAGGTGAACCATGAGAGACTACGGACTCTGAAAAAGAACCTGAGGGTCTTGAATGGGTGGGGAGTGGGAGGTTGGGAGAACAAGGTGGTGGGTATTAGGGAGGGCACGTGTTGCATGGAGCACTGGGTGTGGTGCAAAAATAAGGAATACTGTTACGCTGAAAAGAAATAATATAGATAGATAGATATTGAAAGTGAAAAAAAAAAGGAATATGCTGAACCTACAGAGCAGAAGAAACCAGAATGCCTCCCTGACGCCACCCCCAATACCGGCGCCCCTGAGGAGCAGGAATGAGGAGTCTCACGGTCCTGCAGACTCACGTCCTCAACTCAGGCATCGGGATTGGTCATCACTGTGCCGGCAGATCTGGGCCGCCATGCCCCTGTGACCTAAACCTAACCCTCGGTTGGGTGTTCAGGCTTCAGTCCCCAGAGGACTGGCTCCCTAGCCCTCCAGACTGGGGACCCCATATTCCCAACGTAGGACTCTGGCTGCCACCCATGATGAAACTTGACCACATGGACCTTTGCAGAACGCTCCTTGCCGGAGAAACCTCCATGACCCCTAAAGCCAACCACACCTTCTGAGCACCCCCACACCACAATTCCTTAGCCTTACAGGCCGCCAGAACAATGCCCTCAGCCCAGCCCTCCAGAGAGCCTGAGTCCGTGCTGGCACATCAGGCCTGCCATTCTCCCAGGACCAAACCCTAACCCTAGGTTGGGTGTTCAGGTTCTAGAACCCTGACACCCAATTCCACCCATGGGTGGGAGCATCAAACTGATGGCATGACTCAGCTTCTCAACCAGCAGGAGATTCCATTTGGTGCTCTCCAACACCCTCAGAGCCCTAGGAACCGGCCAAGCTGCCCTGAGGCCATTCCCGCCATCTTTGCACCTCCAGGCCAAAAACCCAGGGCCTGAGAAGCCTCCGGAGCCCTGCCCTCAACTCAGCCCTTCAGTGAGCCAATATCTGTGCTGGCAGATCCCACATGCCTTCTCCCTAAGACATAACCTTAACGCTAAGCCTAACCCTAATACTAACTCTAGCCCAGGTTGTGTGTTCAGGCATCCCTCCTCCATAGCCTGGTCCCCCAAACGGACAGATGGGGGACCCCTGAGCTGCACCGCATAATTGCGCCTGATCCCAGGAGGAAACCCTGCCCTTTAGAAATGTGTTGAACCCGCAGAGCGGGAGAAACCTGCATGCCTCCCAGAGGCCACTGCCACTTCTGGCACACCCAAGGACCAGGAACCAGGACTCTCACAGTGCTACAGACTCGCGCCCTCAACTCAGGCATTGGGAAGCATCACCACAGCGCCATCAGATCGGGGCTGCCATGCCCTTACAACCCTACCCTAACCCTAGGTTGGGTGTCAGGCTTCTGTCCCCTGAGGACTGGACCCCTAGCCCTCCAGACTGGGGACCCTGGATTCCCAATGCAGGACTCTGGCTGCCACCCACGATGAAACTGGACCATATGATCCTGTGCAGTATGCTCCTGGCCACAGAATCCTCCATGCCCCCTAAAGCCACCCACGCCTTCCAAGAAATGCCACACCACAAACCCAGAACCTGACAGGCCACCAGAGCAATGCCCTCAACTCAGCCCTCCGGAGAACCTGAGCCGCACTGGCAGGCCTGCCATTCTCCCAGGATGAAACCCTAACACTAGGTTCGGTGTTCAGGCATTGGACCCAGAGGCCTGACACCCAATTCCTCCCATGGGTTGAGCATCAGACTGTCGGCAGGACTCAGTTCTCAGCCAGGAGGAGACCTTTTCATTTGGTGTTCTCTCACACCCTCAGAGCAGTAGCAACCAGCCATTCTCCCTTGAGGCCATTCCCACCAGCTTTGCTCCTCCAGGCCAAGAACCCAGGGCCTGAGGAGCCTCCTGAGTCCTGCCCTCAACTCAGCCCTTGGGTGAGCCCGTATCTGTGCTAGCAGATCCGACATGCCCTGTCCCTAAGCCTAACACTAACCATAATACTAAACCTAGCCCAGGTTGTGTGTTCAGGCGTCCATACTCTGACTCCTGGTCCCCAAGGCCCCAGATGGGGGACCCGTGAGCGATACCCCATCATTGAACCTGACACCAGGAGGAAACCATGCTGTTTAGAATTGTGCTGAACCCACAGAGCGGGATAAATTGGAATGTCTCCCTGAGGCCACCCCACTTCCAGCGCCCCCAAGGACCAAGAACCAGGAGTCTCATGGTCCTGCAGACACACGCTCTGAACTCAAGCATTGGGATGGGCCACCACAGCGCCAGCAGATTGGGGCTGCAATGCCCCTACAACCTAACCCTCACAGCAGGACTCACCCTCTCAGCCAGAAGGTGACCTTTCATTTCGTGCTATCTAATGCCCTGAGAATTGTAGAAACTGGCATGCTCCCCTGAGGCGATTTCCAACATCTTTGCCCGTACAGCCCAAAACCCCAGTGCCCGAGGAGCCTCCTGAGTCCCACCCTCAACTCAGCCCTTGGGTGAGCTGATATCTGTGCTTGCATATCCGACATGCCTTGTCCCTAAGACATAACCTTAACCCTAATCCTAATACTAACCCTAGCCCAGGTTCGTGCTCAGGCATCATCCTCCCACAACTGGTCCTCAAAACCCCAGATAGGGGACCCCTGTGTTGCACCCCATAATTGCACATGATCCCAGCATGAACCGTGCCGTTTAGAAATGGGCTGAAGCCACAGAGCAGGAGAAGCCTGCAAGTCTCCCTGAGGCCAAAGCACTTCTGGACCCTCCCAAGGACCGGGAACCAGAGTCTCAATGTCCTGCAGACATAGCCTCAACTCAGGCATCAGGATGGGTCACCACAGCACCAGCAGATCGGGGTTACCATGCCCCAAAGACTTAACCATAATGCTAGGATGGGTGTTTATGCTTCGATCCACAGAGGCCTGGCTCCCTAGCCGTCCAGACTGGGAACCCTGTATTTGCAATGCTGGACTCCGGCTGCCACCCACAAGGAAAATGGCCCACATGGCCCTGTGCAGTACGCTCCTGGCCGGAGAAACCTCCATGCCCCCTAAAGACACCCACACCTTCCGAGGACCCACACACCACCGCCCAGTGCCTGATGGGCCACCAGAGCAATACCCTCAACTCAGCCCTCCGGAGAGCCTGAGTCCGCACTGGCACCTCAGGCCTGCCATGCTCCCAGGACCAAACCCTAATACCCTAGCTCAGGTGGTCAGGCTCTGGACCCCAGAGGCCTGATACCCAATTCCATCCCAGTGGATAGGATCATCAGACTGATGGCAGGACTCAGCCTCTCAGCCAGGAGAATAAATGAAATAAACCATTTCATTTAGTGCTATCTAACACTCTCAGAGACCTAGAAACCAGCATGCTCCCCTGAGGCCATTCCCACCATCTTTACCTTCTAGGAAAAAAACCCAGGGCCTAAGGAGCCTCCTGAGTCCCGCCTTCAACTCAGCCCTTGGGTGAGCCCATATAAGTGTTACCAGATCCAACATGCCTTGTCCCTAAGACATAACCCTAACCCTAATCTTTTTATTTTTTTTAAGATTTTATTCATTTCTTTGACAGAGACAGATCAGAAGAAGGCACAGAGAGGACGAAGTACGCTCCCCGCTGAGCAGAGAGCCTGATGTGGGGCTCGATCCCAGGACCCTGAGATCATGACCTGAGCGGAAGGCAGAGGCTTTAACCAACTGAGCCACCCAGGCACCCCACCTTAACACTAATCTTAACACTAACCCTAACCACAAAACCTAACCCTAACCTCTAAACCTAACATAACAACCTCGGAGCAGTAGAAACCATCATGCTCCCCAGAGGCGATTCCCACCTTCTTTACCCCTCCAGTCCAAAAATCCAGGGCCTGAGGAGACTCCTGAGTCCCGCCCTCAACACAGCCCTTGGGTGAGTCCATATCTGTGTTGGCAGATCTGACATGCCTTGTCCCTAAGACATACGCCTAACCCTAAGCCTAACCATAAACCTTACCTCTAACCCTATCCCCTAACTCCTAACCCTAACCCTAACCCTAACCCTAACCCTAAACCCTAACAACTAACCCTAACACTCTCCGAACCTCTATCCCTAACCCTAACCCTCCAGACTGGGGATTCCAAAGTCACAACACAGGACTCTGCCTGCCCTCCAGAAAGAAAAGTGCATGAGCACCTAAACACACCCACCATTGGAAATGCCCCAGACATAATGCCAGGTTCTGCCACAACGCCAGATGCATGTCATCCACTCAGCCCTGAGGGAGCCCGCCTCAACACAGCATATCAGCAGCATATCAGAACTGCCATGCCCCTAGGCCTTAACCCTAACCCTAGGTTGGGTGTACAGTCTTCCGTACCCAGAGGCCTAGCCCCCAAACCCGCCAGATTGTGGATGCATGAGACTCACTCTGGCAGTCTGGAGGCTGCCTATGCTGTTACAGTGCCATTTGGAGCTACTTAGACCTCAGAGCAAAAGATAACTTCATGCCCCCCAAGGCAAGCCCCAGCATCTGAGCCCCTCCTGAACACAAACCCAGATTCACACTAGCCACCTATCACCGACCCTCAACTCAGGCCACCGGGGAGTCCGCCTCAGCACTGGCAGATTGGGCCTGTCGCGCCCCAAGACCTCAACCTTAGTTTGTGTTTCCAGGCTTCCATCCCAAGATGCCTAGCCTCCAGGCCCCCTGGATTAAGGACCCCTGAGTGACATTGCAGGACTCCAACAGCCACGCAGGATGAAACCTTGCAGTTTGGAGCTGCTGAATACTCAGAGGGTGAGAAACCTTCAAGCCCCCGTAAAGCTATCCGCACAATTTGCGGCACCCCAGGCCAGAAAGCTGTTTTCTATGAAGCTACCGGACACATGCCCTCAACTCAGCCCTGAGGGGAGCCCATCTCAGCGCCGGCAGATTGGGCCCGCCATGACCCTAGACCCTAACCCTAACCCTAGGTGGGGTATACAGCTTTCCGTACCCAGAGGCCTGTACCCCAAGCCCATCAGACTGGGGATGACTGAGACTCCCGCCAGCACTCCTCCAGCCTCCTAGGGCAAAATGGTGCCATTTGGAACTGTGCAGGAACCTCAGAGCAGGAGAAAGCTGCATGCCCCCCAAGAACACCACTAGCTTCTTTGCCCCCACAAACACAAACACAGACCTCAAGTCCTGCCTGATTCCCACCCTCCATTCGGCCTATCCAGGAGACCACCTCAATTGCAGCAGATCGGGCCTGCCATGTCCCTAAGCCTTAACCCTAACCCTAGTTTGGATTTTCAGGCTTCCATCCCAAGAGGCCTGGCCCCCACGCCCCCCAGATTAAGGACTTCTGAGCAACACCACAGGACACAGCCTGTCACACAAGTGGAAACCTTGTGGTTTGGAGCTGCAATGAACCCTCAGATGGGGAGAAACTTTCATGCCACCCTAAAGCCACCCCAATAATCAACAGCCACTCTGGCCATAGAGCTGGATTCCATCCCGCCACCAAATGCATACCCTCAACTCAGCCCATACGGGATCCCGCCTCAGCACTGGCAGATCGGGCCTGCCATTGCCCCTAGGCCCTAACCCTAACACAAGTTTGGGTGTTCAGTCTTCCATGCTGAGGGTCCAGGCAACAAAATCCCCTGGATTAAGGAATCTTGACATACACCTCAGGACTCCGCTTGCCACACAGTAGGAACCTGTGCCTTGGAGTTGTGCTGAACCCTCAGAGGGGGAGAAACTTGCCCCTCTAAAGGCACTCCCATCATCTGCACCCGTCCCCCCGGCCATAAACCAGATTCTGCTGAGCTGCCGGACGCATGCCATAAATTCAGACCCTAGGGCGCCCCACCTCAACATAAGCAGATCGGGCCACCATGCCCCTAGGCCCTTACCAGAACCCCTCTTTAGGTTTTCAGGCTTCCATCCCAGGGGGCCTGCCTCCCATGTCCCCCCAGATTAAGGTCTACTGAGCACCACCACGGGACTCCACCTGGCACTCATGAGGAAAACTTGTGGTTTAGAGCTGCACTGAACACTCAGACGGGGAGAAACCTGCAAACCCCCGTAATGCCACCCCACCATGAGTCACCCCCATGGCCATAAAACCAGATTCTCCTGCAATGCCAGATCTATGCCCTCAACTCGACCCTTAGGGGAGCCCGCATCAGCACCGGCACATTGGACCTGCCATGCCCTTCGTCCCTAACCATAAACCTAGGTGGGGTGTACAGGCTTTCATGAACAGAGGCCTGTCCCCCAAGCCCGCCAGATTGGGCACCTCCGAGATTCATGCCAGTAGAGACTAAGGATTCCTCAGTGACACCCCAGGACTGCGTCTGCCACACAGGAGGAAACCATGCCATTTGGAGCTCTGCAGAACCCTCAGGGTAGGAGAAACCTGCATGCAACCCTGAGGTCACGCCCAGCTTCTGTGGCATCCCTGGACACAAACTCTGAGTCTGACATGCCACCTGATACCCACCCTGAAGTCAGCCCACCAGGGAGCCCACCTCAGCAGTAGCAGATTGAGCATGCCATGCCCCTACGCCCTTACCGTAGCTCTAGTTTCTGATTTCGGGCTTCCATCCCAAGAGGCCTGGCCCCCAAACTCCCCAGATTCAGGACCCCCCTGTAACAAGGCAGAAACCTGAATGCCATGCAGGGGGAAGCCATGACATTTGGAGCTCCAAAGTTTCCTCAGAGAGGGAGAAACCAGCATGCCCCTCTAAAGCCACCCCCACGATCAGCCATCCCTCTGGCCAGAAACCCTGACACTTCTGCATTGCAGGATGCATTTCCTCAACTCAATTCTGAGGGTATCTCACCTCTGTGTCAGCTGATCAGGCCTGTCCTGCCCAGCCCATTACCCTTAACCCTATGTTGCATTTTCAGGCTTCCTTCCCCAGGGGCCTATCCACCAAGCCCTCTAGATTGGTAAACTTGGAGCCACACTGTAGGAGTCCCCCTGCCACCCAGCAGGAAACTTGTCCCTTTGGAGCTGTGCGGAACCCTCAGAGCCAGAGAAACCTGCATGACCCCATTAGGACTCCCCCACATTCTGCAGCCCCCTGGCCACAAACCCAGAGCCTGATTCACCACCTGACCCCCATTCTCAACTCAGCTCCTTGGGGAACTCACCTAAACACCAGAAGTTCGGGCCTGCCACGCCACTAGCTCAGCTCTGCTCATGGACACCACCAGCTCTAGGCAGACCTAGAACTCCCCTGTCTGCGGCAAAGCTCTGGGATCCCCCCTCCTTCTTCCCAATTTACACTGGCCCAGGCATTCATGAGAAAGGGGAAGGCTACCTCTTGAATGCTTAATACCTCCTTTCCTCTTCAGCCCTATTTCTCTCCACTTACCTTTGCACCTGGGCAAACTGAAAGTAACATATCAATGGAACATGTACATGCTCTGAGATCTAAATCTTTCATGGCAACTTTCTGAGGGCTCCTTATGCAATAGGAAACTAGTGTATCCTGCCACAGAGTGTTTCATAATGAACAGCTACAGAACAGGAGAGCAAAAGTCATTCCAGTTTTACCTCAGTCTTCATGAAGTAGAACATGGTCTTCTTTTCTTCATTGACTTCAATTCCAATTCGTTTCCATGCAATGTTCATTCCTCTCCTTCAGGGGTAGGATTTTGTGATTCCTCACCTGCATAGAACACCCAGAGCTCATCACAACAAGTACTCTCCCTAATAGCTGTCACCCACTTAACCCTTCGCCCCACACCCCTGCCCCCTAGCAACCCTCGATTTTGCTCTAGGTTAGAGTCTGTTTCCTCATTGGCCTTTCTCTCCTCACTATGTTCATCTGTTTTCTTTCTGAAATTCCATAGAGGTCAAGATATAGGCTATTGGTCTTTTCTTACTGATTTTACTTAGCTAAATCCACTGTAGATCCATCCACATCCTTGCAGATGGTAAGATTTCATCCTTTTTGAACCTGGATCCTATTCCATTAAGAAGATGTGGGAGAATGAATACACATACACACACACACACACATATGATATATACGAGTGATATATATATATATCACTCATCAGTGAATGGACATTTGGTCTCCCTCCATTGTTTTACAATGGTTGAAAATGCTGCTGTAAATATCACGGTGCTTATACCCCACTGAATGTGCATTTTTGTGCCCTTTAGGGAAATAACTAGGAGGGCAATTGCTGGATCCTACTGTTGTTCAGTTCTTAGCTTTTGGAGGACAGACTGTATTCTTTCCAAGAGTGGCTGCAACAACACGCAGGCCCACCAACAATGTAGGAGGGTCCCGGTTTTGGGTTTTTTTTTTTTTTTTAGATTTGATTTATTTATTTGACAGAGGTCACAAGTAGGCAGAGAGGCAGGCAGAGAGAGAGGACGAAGCAGACTCCCCGCTGTGCAGAGAGCCCAATGCGGGGCTCAATCTCAGGACCCTGAGACCATGACCTGAGCCGAAGGCAGTGGCTTAACCCACTGAGCCACACAGGTGCCCCCGAGGGTTCCACTTTAAGCAGAACATTCCCTGCCAGCAATTTCCTAAGGAGGAAATATAAAACCTGTGGGAAACCCTGACTCACTGAGCATCAGGAAAGCAGCCACAGAAATTCAGCCCAGGGTTCCTGACACCAAGTCCCTTGAAGCCAACAGAGTGCCTTTATCCAGGGAAATTCCCAAAGACTCTCCTTCTGACTTCACTACCCATGAAACTGCAGAGAAAATACAGCATGTCCAACCATATATAGCCGTTTGAGTGAACCTAGGAAGACAAGCATCCCTTTTAAATTGTCCAAGACTCCTTGGAATCATTTTGAATTTTCCCTCTGCCCTCATTGGAACTCTTTGGATTCAAAGACGAATCCATTAGGATACATCACCTTGGACAAAGAAGAAGCCATCATCCAAGTCTCTATCTGACCACAAACAGCCACCTCACTCTAGATGCCAGCCGTTCCACCAGAGTCTAGGCCCAGTGGAGTAAACACTGTTCGGTGAAGGAATACTTTCTATGTTCAAAAGGCACACCAAGTCAATCTCACATTCCCTTTCGAATCCAAGGGATTTCCTAGGAAAGAGATGTTCCAAATACCTTTGTAAGCCAGAAATAAACAGAGAAAATGAGATCCCTGCCAGGTGCTCCCTGCAGAGAAACTCAGGAGCTCTGGCACCCGCACGAGATTGCTTACAGCTGGTTCAGTGTGCCATTTGTGAGCTCCACTGGAGACAAGAGAAAAGCCCAGGAAATTTGGGGTGAAAGGGAATTTTTACCTGCCATCCTGGCATGGATGTGGCATTGTGACCCACAGGCCTGCTGTTTTCTCTGAACACTGACGTCCTGGGACAAGCTGCATGACTGACTCAGACGCTGACTTCCAAACTTCAGGTCTCATGGAGCCAGAGTGAAGAAGGGCTGTCAGGTGCAGATAAGCAGGCGTCTCCCACCTAAAGCCTGCACACCTGCTCTGATTCCTGGGAGAAGGAGAGACACAGGCTTGTTTCTTAACTGGTCATTCACTTCCCTCTCAAGCTGGTCAATGCCCTTATCCTTTTTGGAGAAACAAACATACTTTTCCAAACAAACACTCAGCTCCTCGGTTCCAAATGCACCATGAGTCGGGTTTGGTTCCCCTGGCTCCAGAGCCCAACTGGGAGGACCCCCCTGAACCATCCTGACAGCACATTACCAGCAAACCTGGGGAAAGAGGGCACAATGCTGAGTGGGGGACAGGCTCCATCAATTCTTACCACCACCCTTGAGCCTGGAGAAACAGAGACTATACAGCTCACCACTCCGTCCTGTAAAAATAAGCTGTAGTGCCTCACGTTTCAGGGTCTCTCACCGGGCACCTCCGCCCTGCCTTCAGAGCCAGCAAGCTGCACTGACTCCTCTTCAGGTGTGTTTCCCATGGCAGCTCGCCGCTGCCTCCAGTGGTGGCAAGCAGCATCGCCATGCCTTCCAGGGTATCTCACACCACGGCTCACCACTCCCTCCAGTGGAGTGAACTGGCACTGCCGGGCCTTCCATAGACTCATTTTTTTTTTATTTGTTTATTTACAGCATAACAGTGTTCATTGTTTTGGCATCACACCCAGTGCTCCATGCAGTACGTGCCCTCCCTATTAACCACCACCTGATTCCTCAAACTCCCACCCCACCCTGCCCCTCCAAAACCCTCTGGTTGTTTTTCAGAGTCCATAGTCTCTCATGGTTCATCTCCCCTTCCAGTTTCTCTCAACTCCCTCTCCTCTCCATCTCCCTATGTCCTCCGTGTTATTTGCTATGCTCCACAAATAAGTGAGACCATATGATACATGACTCTCTCTCTCCTTGACTTATTTCGTTCAGCATAATCTCTTCCAGTCCCGTCCATGTTGCTACAAAAGTTGGGTATTCATCCTTTCTGATGGAGGCATAATACTCCATTGCGTATATGTACCACATCTTCCTTATCCATTCATCCGTTGAAGGGCATCTTGGTTCTTTCCACAGTTTGGTGAGCATAGCCATTGCTACAATAAACATTGGGGTACAGATGGCCCTTCTTTTCACTACATCTGTATCTTTGGGGTAAATACCCAGCAGTGCAATTGCAGGGTCATAGGGAAGCTCTAGTCTGAATTTCTTGAGGAATCTCCACACTGTTCTCCAAAGTGGCTGCACCAACTTGCATTCCCACCAACAGTGTAAGAGGGTTCCCCTTTCTCCACATCCTCTCCAACACACGTTGTTTCCTGTCTTGCTAATTGTGGCCTTTCTAACTGGTGTCAGGTGGTATCTCAATGTCGTTTTCATTTGAATCTCCCTGATGGCTAGTGATGATGAACATTTTGTCATGTGTCTGATAGCCATTTGTATGTCTTCGTTGGAGGAGTGTCTGCTCATATCTTCTGCCCATTTTTGGATATGATTATCTGTTTTGTGTGTGTTGAGTTTGAGAAGTTCTTTCTAGATCCTGGATATCAACCTTTTGTCTGAACTGTCATTTGCAAATATCTTCTCCCATTCCGTGGGTTGCCTTTTTGTTTGGTGGACTGTTTCCTTTGCTGTGCAGAAGCTTTTGATCTTGATGAAGTGCCAAAAGTTTATTTTCGCTTTTGTTTCCTTGGCCTTTGGAGACATATCTTGAAAGAAGTTGCTGTGGCTGATATCGAAGAGGTTACTGCCTATGTTCTCCTCTAGGATTCTGATGGATTCCTGTCTCATGATGAGGTCTTTTATCCATTTCGAGTGTAAGAGAATGGTTGAGTTTCATTATTCTACATATAGCTGTCCAGTTTCCCAGCACCATTGATTGAAGAGACTGTCTTTTTTTCCATTGAATATTTTTTCCTGTTTTGTCGAAGATTATTTCACCGTGGAGTTGAGGGTCCATATCTGGGCTCTCCACTCTGTTCCACTGGTCTATGTGTCTGTTTTTATGCCAGGGCCACGCTGTCTTGGTGATCGCAGCTTTGTAGTAAAGCTTGAAATCGGGTAACGTGATGCCGCCAGTTTTGTTTTTGTTTTTCAACATTTCCTTAGCAATTCGGGGTCTCTTCTGATTCCATACAAATTTTAGGATTATTGGCTCCAGCTCTTTGAAAACTACCGGTGGAATTTTGATCGGAATGGCATTAAAAGCATAGATTGCTCTAGGCAGTATAAACATTTTAACAATGTTTATTCTTCCAATCCAAGAGCATGGAATTGTCTTCCATCTTTTTGGGTCTTCTTCAATTTCTTTCATGAGTGTTCTGTAGTTCCTCGAGTACAGGTCCTTTACCTCTTTGGTTAGGTTTATTCCCAGGTATCTTATGGTTCTTGGTGCTCTAGTAAATGGAATCGATTCTCTAATTTCCCTTTCTGTATTTTCATTGTTAGTGTATAAGAAAGCCACTGATTTATGTACATTGACTTTGTATCCTGCCATGTTACTGAATTGCTGTATGAGTCTAGTAGTTTGGGGGTGGAGTCTTTGGGGTTTTCCATATAAAAAATCATGGCATCTGCGAAGAGAGAGAGTTTGACTTCTTCCTTGCCAATTTGGATACCTTTTATTTCTCTTTGTTGTCTGATTGCCGTTGCTAGGACTTCTAATACTATGTTGAACAAGAGTGGTGAGAGTGGGCATCCAAGCCCATTAGAATAACGTCAGACCTTTTCACAGAGACCTGGCAAGCCAGGAAGGGCTGGCAAAATATATTCAGAGTACTAAATGAGAAGAACATGCAACCAAGAATACTCTATCCGGCAAGACTGACATTTAAAATGGATGGAGAGATAAAGAGTTTCCAAGACCGGCAAGGCTTAAAAGACTATGCAACCACCAAGCCGACACTGCAGGAAATATTAAGGGGGGGTCCTATAAAAGAGAAAAAATCCTAAGAATATCATTGAACAGAAATATAGAAACAATCTACAGACAGAAAGACTTCAAAGGCAACATGACATGAATCAAAACCTATCTCTCAATAATCACTCTCAATGTGAATGGCCTAAATGCGCCCATAAAACGACACAGGGTTGCAGATTGGATAAAACGACAGGACCCATCCATATGTTGTCTACAAGAGACCCATTTTGAACCTAAGTATACACCCAGACTGAAAGTGAACGGATGGAGAAGCATCTTTCATGCCAATGGGCCTCAAAAGAAGGCTGGGGTAGCGATTCTCATATCAGATAAATTAGATTTTAAACTAAAGACTGTAGTCAGAGATACAGAAGGACACTCCATAATTCTTAAAGGGACTATCCGCCAAGATGATCTAACAATTGTGAATATCTATGCCCCCAATATGGGAGCACCCAATTCCATAAGAAAACTATTAATCAAGATAAAGAGTCATATTGATATGAATACAATAATAGTAGGAGATCTTCATACGCCTCTCTCAAAAATAGACAGATCATCGAAGCAGAAAATTAAAAAAGAAATAAGAGCATTGAATGAAACATTGGACCAGATGGACCTCATAGACATATACAGAACATTCCACCCTAAAACAACAGAATACACATTCTTCTCAAGTGCACATGGAACCTTCTCCAGAATAGACCACATACTGCGTCACAAGGATTGAGGATGCCTGATACTCATGCTGGTAATCTGCCTGCCACGCAGGGCACCGCTGTGCTGTTTGGAGCTGCGCTGAACCCTCAGAGCTGGAGAAACTTCCATGCACCCCTGAAGTCACCCCCAGGTTATGCGAACGTCTGGACACACATCTAGAGGCTAAGGCCCCGTCTGACACCCGAGCTCAACTCAGCGCACCAGGGCACCTGTCTCTGCACTGGCATATCAGGTCTACCATGGCCCTAGGCCTTAACCCTATCCCTAATTTTGGTTTTCAGGTATCATCCCCAAGAGTCCTGACCCCAAGACCCCAAGATTAAAGAATCCTGAGTGACACCTCAGGACTCTGTCCACCATGCAGGAGGAAACCATGCTGTTTGGAGCTGTGTCGAATCCTCAGACCGGGAGAAACCTGCACGGTTCACCCGAGGCTATCCCCCACCCTCTGCGCACCATTGGGGCACAAATGTGGAGGCTGGCACTCAGCCTGCCTACCACCCAGGAGGAAACTGTGCCATTTGAAACTGAGTAGAACACTCAGAGTGGGAGAAACTGCATGCCTCCCTGAGCACAACCCCCTCCTTCAGCGGTCCCCTGACCACAAACCTGGACCCTCTCATGCCACCGGACCTCTGCCCTCAATTCATCCCCCTGGGATCCCTTCTCAGTGCCAGCAAATTGGGCCTGCCATGCCCCTGACCCTAACCTTAAGCCTAGGTTGCATTTTCGGTCTTCATCCCCAGAGGCTGGTCCCCCAATTCCTCCATATTTGGACCCCTGAGCCACAACCCAGTGCTCTGTCTGCCACCCGGGTGGAAACCGTTCTGTTTGGAGCTGCACAGAACCATCGGAATGGGAGAAATCTTCATGCTCCCTGAAGCCACCTCCACCTTCGGCCACCCCCCAGGCACAAACCCAGATCGTAATGCACCACCTGACCATGGCCCTCAACTCAGTACCCCAGACATCTAGCCTCGGCACCAGCAGATCAGGCCAGCCATGCCCCTGTGCTCTTTTCCAAGCCCTAGGTTGTGTTTTCAGTCTTCTGTCCTCTGATGATTGACACCAAAGCTCCGCTGATGGGTTACACCTGAACTATACCAGAATATTTCTTGGCCCCCTGAGGCTATCCCACTTTCAGCACCCCCCGTTCACACCTGGATCTTAACACTCACACTGACCCATGTCCTCAACTCTGCTCCCCAGGTCACTCCTCTCAGGGTGGCCTATTGAGACTGACATGACCCTCAGCCCTAACCAAAACTTAGGTACATTTTCTGTCTTGTGTCCCAAGAATACAGGTACCAAAGCCCCACATATGTGGGACCCCTGAGAAATGCCAGAGGACTCTGTCTGCAACCCAGAAGGAAACAGTAGAATTGGAACTCTGCCAAGGACTGAGAGCAGGAGAAATCTGCCTTTCCCCCCATGGCCACCAACCCGGAGCCTGACTCAGACTGACCCATGTTCTCTACTCAGTCCCCGTGAGAGCTCTGCACAGCACCAGCAAATCAGGCCTGTCATGTTGCTGGGACCTAGCCCCAACCCTAGGTTGGGGTTTCATGCTCTGTCCCCAGAGGACTGGCACCCAAGTCCCACGGATGGGGACCCCTGAGCAAGATTTGAGATCTCTGCCTGCCACCCAGAAGGAAACCATACCATTTGGGACTCTGCAAAGGATTCTGAGCAGGAGAAATCTGCCACGCACCACTGAGTTCACCCAGAGTCAGCAGCTGGACACAAACCTGAACCTGACACTTACTCTATCCATCCCTCTGTACTCAGCCCTCTGGATAGCTTGCCACACCACCATCAGATTGGGCCTGCCATGCTCCTAACCCCTAACTGAAGCTTAGTTTGTGTTCTGAGCATTCAATTCCTAGGGGTCTGGCTCCCTACCCCACGGACTGGGGTCACCTTAGCCATACCACAGGACTCATCCTAACACACAGGAGGAAAGCGTGCCATGTAGACCTCTAGAAAGTATTCAAAGCAGGATAAAATGCCTGCCCATCTGAGCCTATACCAGCAAACCCCCAATTTCAGTGGCCTCTAGGTCACAAACCCTGTGCCTGACCAGAACCAGAACACTCATCCTTCATTCCAGCCTCTAGGAACCACACACACTGTCAGCTGTTTGGGCCTGCAATGTCCTTTGGCCCTAACTCTATCCCTAGCTTGGGTTCTCATGTCTCCGTCCCCTAAGGGTGGGCTCCAAAGCCCTAGGATTTGGGGATGCCTGAGCAATACCACAGGACTCAGCCTCACACCCAGATGGAAATGTTTCCATAATGGACTCCAGTAAGTATATAGGTCAGTATAAATATGAAGGCCCATCTGTGTCCATCCCAGTGAACTCCCACATTCAAGGGCTCATGGATTGAAACCCTGAGCCGGACACTCACCCTGACCCATGTCCTCAACTCAGCCCTCCAGGACGCTCACCACACGGTTGGCAATTCAGACCTTCCATTTTCCTAGGTCCTAACCCTAACCCTATTTGGAGTTCTGAGAGGTCCATCTGTAGAGGCCTGGATCCCAAGCCCCGGGTATTGGGAACACTTTAGCAAAACCAGAGGATCAGCCCGCCACACAAAAGGAAACTCCTTTTTTTACTCCAGACTGGATTCAGAGCATGAGACATCTGAATGCAAACCTGAGACAATGTCAGTGAACCTACACTTCCATCCACCCTCTGAAGACAATCCCTGAGCTTGATACACACCCTAAATCTCCATTGTATCTCAGACCTTGTGAAGATCTCCACAGTTCTGGCTGATTGTATCTTCTAGGCTTCTGGGCCTTAATCCAACGGAAGGTCTAGACATGGGTGAAAATATGAACAGATATTTCTCCAATGATGACACGCATGTGACCAACAGATATATACATAAATGTTCTATATCACATGGCTTCTGGGAAATGCAAATCTAAACCACATTGAGGTGTCCTATCACACCAGGCAGACTGTCTAAAGTTAACAGGACATGAAACCACAAATATTGGTGAGGATGCAGAGAATGGAGAACCCTCCTACACTCCTGGTTGGAATGCAGACTGTTATATCCACTCTGGAAAACAGTACGGGGTTTCCTCAAGAAGTTAAAAGTAAAGTTACCCTAAAACACAGCAATTTCACTACAGGGCTTTTACCACAAAAATAGAGATGTAGGGGAAAGAACTGGCACCTGCACCTCAGTGTTCATCGCAACAATATCCAATCTAGATAAACTATGGAAAGAACCCAGATATCTATGGACAGAGGAATGGATAAAGAAGATGTGGTTCATATATTCAAAGGAATATTCCTCAGCCATCAGAAAGGATGAATACTTACCATCACATCAACCTGGATGGGTCTGGAAGATATTATGCTGAGTAAAATATGTCCATGAAAGAAACACAATTATCATAGGGTTTCACTCATATGTGAAATATCAGAAACAGGGCAGAGAACCGTAGGCAAAGGAAGGGGAAACAGAATGGGAAGTCATCAGAGATGGGGAAAAAACCATGATAGACTCTTAACTATAGCAACCAACTGAGGGTTGCTGGATGGCGGGTGGGGGGGTAACTGGGGTGATGGGCATTAAGGAGGGCACGTGATGCAATACACATCTGATATATTATTTAACACTACATCTGAAAATAATGATGTATGATAAGTTGGCTCATTGAATTCAAATAAAAAATGAAAGAACTCAAATAAACTACCCTAACACTTTGTATGGAATCACAAAAATATTGAACAACCAGCACAATGTTATGAAGAAAAACAAAGCTGGAGGCATCACAATTCCATATTTCAAATTATACTACAAAGCTGCGTTCATCCTCACAGTATGGGACTGGCAAAAAAAAAAAAAAAAATACACACAGTGACCAAGGAAACGGAATAGAAGCTCAGACATCAGCCCACAATCACGTGCCCAATTAATCTTCTGCAAAACAGGCAAAACTATTAAAAGGGAAAAGGACAGTTTCTACAACAAATGGTGTTGGGAAAACTGAACAGCTATGCACAAAACAATGAAATTAGACTGCTTTCTTACACCATATGGACAAATAAACTCAAAACAGTTTCAAGACCTCAATGTGAGACCTTAAATCATAAAAATCCTACAAGAGGGCACAGACAGTAACTTCTCTGACATGAACCATACATTGAATAGACATGCCTCCTAAGGCAAAGGAAACAAAAGCAAAAATAAACTACTAGAGCTCCATCAATATAAAAACTTACCGCACAGCAGAACAGCAATGAAAATGTAATAAATAGAATACAACGTACTTAAGAGGAGAAGATGTTTGCAAATATCATGTGCAATAAAGGGGTAGTGTCCAAAATATGTAGAACTGATACAACGCAACAACCAAAAAACAAAAAATCCAATTAAAAAATAGACAGAAGACATGAACAGACATTGCTCCAAAGAAGACATACAGATGGCCAACAGTCACGTGAGAAGATGTTCACATCAGCCATCAACAGGAAAATCCAAATGAAAAGGTCCGTGAGATATTACCTCATACTATCAGAATGGCTAACAGCACCAGCACAAGAAAAGAAATGTTGGAAGGATGTGGGTAAAAGGGAACCCTCTTGCACTGTGGTGGGAATGCTAGCTGCGGCAGACCCTGTGGAAAACAGTATCACTGTTCCTCAAAACGTTAAATATTAGAACTACCTTATAATCCAGCAATCACACTACCGGGTGATTACCCGACGAATATGAGAACAGTAAATCAAAATGATACATGTGCCCCTATGTTTCATGCAACATTAATTAAAATATTACAATATGGAAAAAATCCAAGTATTTCTTGAAAACATGATAAATGAGATGATAAATGTACACACACACACACACACACACACACAGTGCGAAATTACTCAGCCATAAAAAATGAAATCTTGCCATTTGCAGACACATGGATGGAGCTAGAGAATACTATCCTAAGTGAAATCAGTCAGTCAGAGAAAGACAAAGGCCTTTGGATGTCACTCTTCCATGGAATTTAGGAAACAAACATACATAAATAAAGGAGAAAGAAGATACAAAACAAAAACCGACTCTGTGGTTACCAGAGTGGAAGTGGATGGAGGGATGAGTGATATAGATGACGGGGTCTAAGAGTACAATTTTCTTTTTTTTTTTATTTGTTTATTTTCAGCATAACAGTGTTCACTGTTTTTGCACCACACCCAGTGCTCCATGCAGTACGTGCCCTCCCTATTACCCACCACCTGGTTCCCCAACCTCCCAACCCCCGCCCTTCCAAAACACTCAGGTTGTTTTTCAGAGTCCATAGTCTCTCATGGTTCATCTCCCCTTCCAGGTTCCCTCAACTCCCTCTCCTCTCCATCTCCCCATGTCCTCCGTGTTCTTTGTTATGCTCCACAAATAAGGGAGACCATATGATATTTGACTCTCTCTGCTTGACTTATTTCACTCAGCATAATCTCTTCCACTCCCGTCCATGTTGCTACAAAAGTTGGGTATTCATCCTTTCTGATGGAGGCATAATACTCCATTGTGTATATGGACCACATCTTCCTTATCCATTCATCCGTTGAAGGGCATCTTGGTTCTTTCCACAGTTTGGCGACCGTGGCCATTGCTGCAATAAACATTGGGGTACAGATGGCTCTTCTTTTCACTCCATCTGTATCTTTGGGGTAAATACCCATCAGTGTAATTGCAGGGTCATAGGGAAGCTCTATTTTTAATTTCTTGAGTCATCTGCACACTGTTCTCCAAAGTGGCTGCACTAAATGGCAGTCTCACCAACAGTGTAACAGGGTTCCACTTTCTCGACATCCTCTCCAACAAACGTTATTTCCTGTCTTCCTAATTTTGGACATTCTAACTGGTGTCAGGTGGTATCTCAATGTAGTTTTAATCAGAATCTCCCTGATGGCGAGGCAGACGCCTCCCTCTCCACAGATTCTGGGGGTCTCACCTTGGCGGTGGCAGCTGGGGCCGGGCCTGCCATGAAATCCGGGCCCGGACCCAGGCCTGCTTGTTCAGACTTCCATTGCCAGGGGCCTGTACCTAGGGCCTCACCCCGGGAATCCTGAGTCCTGGGCCACAAGTCCGCCACAGTCCCAGAGACAATGGTGCCTTTCGCGGCTGCATCCCAGCCGAGGAGTGAGAGATCAATTCGTTCCCCCACAGAGGCCAGACCCCTCCAAGGGCGCCCCGGGGGCCTACCACGGCGAAGGCGGACGCCCGGCCACAGCCCCTCCATTAACTCTGCTCCGGGAAAACTCCCCGGCGCCGGGACTGCCGACCGCGCCCCATCGTCACGGCTCGTTTTCCGGGTGGCCGCGACATGCCCCAAGAGAGAAAGGGCCCTGGTCCACACGGAACTGGGCGGTCACCATGGCTGCCGAAAGCCGGCCAATTCTCACGAGCGTTCTGCCCAAATCGGGATCGATTTGGGCAGAACGCTCGTGAGAATTGGCCAGACAACGCCCGGCGAACACACTTCGGGCACCACAGGGCCGCAGGGCCGCCCCCCCGGGGCCCTAACCGGGATCGCGTGTCGTCGCGTTCCGGCACCGCCAGGGGGAGCTCCGGGAGGCGGGCCCCGGGGAGGCCGACGCCTCCCGCTCCTCAGCCTCCGGGGGTCCCCTCCCCGGCGCCGGCAGCAGGCGCCGGGCCTGCCCCGAAACTAGGGCCCGGGCCCGGGCCTGCTTGCTCAGCCTTCCGTTGCCAGGGGCCTGACCTGGGGCCTCCCCATGCGGAACCCTGCGTCCCGCGCCACGAGTCCCCCGACCGTCCCGGCGACAACGGCACCTTTCGCGGCTTCGCCACATCCGTGGAATGAGAGATCCATCCGTTCCCCCACGGAGGCCAGCCCCCTCCACGGGCGCCCCGGTCGCCCGCCACGTCTTAGGCGGACACCCGGCCACGGCTCCTCCATCCACTCTGTTCGGGGAAAACTCCCCGGCGCCGGGGCCGCCGGCCGCGCCCCATCGTCGCGGCTCGTTTTCCGGGGGGCGGTGACATGCCCCGAGAGAGAAAGGGCCCTGCTCCACGCGGAACTGGGCGCTGACCAGGGCTGCCCAACGCCGGCCAATTCTCACGAGCGTTCTGCCCAAATCGATCCCGATTTGGGCAGAACGCTCGTGAGAATTGGCCGGACAATGCCCGGCGAACACACTTCGGGCACCACAGGGCTGCAGGGCCGCCCACCCGGGGCCCTCTCCGGGATCGCGTGTCATCGCGTTCCGGCACCGCCAGGGGGAGCTCCGGGAGGCGGGCCCCGGGGAGGCCGACGCCTCCCGCTCCTCAGCCTCCGGGGGTCCCCTCCCAGGCGCCGGCAGCTGGGGCCGGGCAGCCCCGAAAGCCGGGCCCGGGCCCGGGCCTGCTTGCTCAGCCTTCCGTTGCCAGGGGCCTGAGCCTGGGGGCCTCGGCATGGGGAACACTGAGTCCCGCGCCACGATTCCCCCCGACCGTCCCGGCGACAACGGCACGTTTCGCGGCTTCGTCCCAGCCGTGGAGTGAGAGATCAATCCGTTCCCCCACAGAGGCCAGCCCCCTCCACGGGCGCCCCGGCCGCCCGCCACGGCGGAGGCGGACGCCCGGCCACGGCGCCTCCATCCACTCTGCTCGGGGAAAACTCCCAGGCGCCGGGGCCGCCGGCCGCGCCCCGTCGTCGCGGCTCGTTTTCCTGGTGCCCGCGACATGCCCCGAGCGAGAAAGGGCCCTGCTCCACGCGGAACTGGGCGCTGACCAGGGCTGCCCAACGCCGGCCAATTCTCACGAGCGTTCTGCCCAAATCGATCCCGATTTGGGCAGAATGCTCGTGAGAATTGGCCGGAAAACGCCCGGCGAACACACTTCGGGCACCACAGGGCCGTACGGCCGCCCCCCCGGGGCCCTGGCCAGGATCGCGTGTCGTCCCGTTCCGGCACCGCCAGGAGGAACTCCGTGAGGCTGGCGTGGGCAAGTCGACGCCTCCCGCTTCTCAGACTCTGGTGGTCCCCTCCCTTCACTGGCAGCTGGGGCCGGGCCAGCCCCGTAAGCCGGGCCCGGTCCAGGCCTGCTTGCTCAGCCTTCCGTTGCCTGCGGCCTGAGCCTGCGGGCCTCCCCATGGGGAACCCTGAGTCCCGCGCCACGAGTCCCCCGACCGTCCCGGCGCCATTGGCCCCTTTCGTGGCTGCGACACAGCTGTGGAGCGACAGATCTTTTTGTTCCCCCAGAGAGCCCAAGCCCTTCCCGGGCGCCCCGGCCTCCCTTCAAGGCGGAGCCGGATGCCCGACCACAGCCCCTCCATCAACTCTGCTCCGAGCAAGCTCCCCGGCGCTGAGACCCCCGGCCGGGCCCCGTCGTCTCGGCGCGTTTTTGGGTGGCTGGGACATACCCCGAGCGAGAAAGGGTCCTGGGCCACGCGGAACAAGGCGGTCCCGATGGTTGTCCAACGCCAGCTAATTTTCATGAGCGCTCTGCCCAAATCGATCCCGATTAGATACGGACCCTCAACTCTATTGTGATATAATCATCGAGAAATCAGGGAAAAATATTCAATGTAACAAAAGACATTCTCCTCAATCAATGGTGCTGGGAAAACTGGACAGCGATATGTAGAAGAATGAAACTCGACCATTCTCTTACACCATACACAATGATAAACTCGAACTCGATAAAGGAGCTCAACGTGAGACAGGATTCTCTCAGAATCCTAGAGGAGTTCATAGGCAGTAACCTCTTCGATATCAGCCACAGCAACTTCTTTCAAGATATGTCTCCAAAGGCCAAGGAAAGAAAAGCGAAAATGAACTTTTGGCACTTCATCAAGATCAAAAGCTTCTGCACAGCAAAGGGAACAGTCCACCAATCAAAAGGCAACCCACGGAATGGGAGAAGATATTTGTAAATGACAGTTCAGACAAAAGGTTGATATCCAGGATCTAGAAAGAACTTCTCAAACTCAACACACACAAAACAGATAATCATATCCAAAAATGGGCAGAAGATATGAGCAGACACTCCTCCAACGAAGACATACAAATGGCTATCAGACACATGACAAAATGTTCATCATCACTAGCCATCAGGGAGATTCAAATTAAAACCACATTGAGATACCACCTGACACCAGTTAGAAAGGCCACAATTAGCAAGACAGGAAACAACGTGTGTTGGAGAGGATGTGGAGAAAGGGGAACCCTCTTACACTGTTGGTGGGAATGCAAGTTAGTGCAGCCACTTTGGAGAACAGTGTGGAGATTCCTCCAGAAATTAAGAATAGAGCTACCCTATGACCCTGCAATTGCACTGCTGGGTATTTACCCCAAAGATACAGATGGAGTGAAAAGAAGGGCCATCTGTACCCCAATGTTTATAGCAGCAAAGGCCTCGGTCGCCAAACTGTGGAAAGAACCAAGATGCCCTTCAATGGACGAATGGATAAGGAAGATTTGGTCCATATACAAGATCGAGTATTATGCCTCCATCAGAAAGGATGAATACCAACTTTTGTAGCAATATGGATGGGAGTGGAAGAGATTATGCTGAGTGAAATAAGTCAAGCAGAGAGAGTCAATTATCATATGGTTTCACTTATTTGTGGAGCATAACAAAGAACAAGGAGGACATGGGGAGATGGAGAGGAGAAGGAAGTTGTGGGAAATGGGAAGGGGAGGTGAACCATGAGAGACTACGGACTCTGAAAAAGAACCTGAGGGTCTTGAATGGGTGGGGAGTGGGAGGTTGGGAGAACAAGGTGGTGGGTATTAGGGAGGGCACGTGTTGCATGGAGCACTGGGTGTGGTGCAAAAATAAGGAATACTGTTACGCTGAAAAGAAATAATATAGATAGATAGATATTGAAAGTGAAAAAAAAAAGGAATATGCTGAACCTACAGAGCAGAAGAAACCAGAATGCCTCCCTGACGCCACCCCCAATACCGGCGCCCCTGAGGAGCAGGAATGAGGAGTCTCACGGTCCTGCAGACTCACGTCCTCAACTCAGGCATCGGGATTGGTCATCACTGTGCCGGCAGATCTGGGCCGCCATGCCCCTGTGACCTAAACCTAACCCTCGGTTGGGTGTTCAGGCTTCAGTCCCCAGAGGACTGGCTCCCTAGCCCTCCAGACTGGGGACCCCATATTCCCAACGTAGGACTCTGGCTGCCACCCATGATGAAACTTGACCACATGGACCTTTGCAGAACGCTCCTTGCCGGAGAAACCTCCATGACCCCTAAAGCCAACCACACCTTCTGAGCACCCCCACACCACAATTCCTTAGCCTTACAGGCCGCCAGAACAATGCCCTCAGCCCAGCCCTCCAGAGAGCCTGAGTCCGTGCTGGCACATCAGGCCTGCCATTCTCCCAGGACCAAACCCTAACCCTAGGTTGGGTGTTCAGGTTCTAGAACCCTGACACCCAATTCCACCCATGGGTGGGAGCATCAAACTGATGGCATGACTCAGCTTCTCAACCAGCAGGAGATTCCATTTGGTGCTCTCCAACACCCTCAGAGCCCTAGGAACCGGCCAAGCTGCCCTGAGGCCATTCCCGCCATCTTTGCACCTCCAGGCCAAAAACCCAGGGCCTGAGAAGCCTCCGGAGCCCTGCCCTCAACTCAGCCCTTCAGTGAGCCAATATCTGTGCTGGCAGATCCCACATGCCTTCTCCCTAAGACATAACCTTAACGCTAAGCCTAACCCTAATACTAACTCTAGCCCAGGTTGTGTGTTCAGGCATCCCTCCTCCATAGCCTGGTCCCCCAAACGGCCAGATGGGGGACCCCTGAGCTGCACCGCATAATTGCGCCTGATCCCAGGAGGAAACCCTGCCCTTTAGAAATGTGTTGAACCCGCAGAGCGGGAGAAACCTGCATGCCTCCCAGAGGCCACTGCCACTTCTGGCACACCCAAGGACCAGGAACCAGGACTCTCACAGTGCTACAGACTCGCGCCCTCAACTCAGGCATTGGGAAGCATCACCACAGCGCCATCAGATCGGGGCTGCCATGCCCTTACAACCCTACCCTAACCCTAGGTTGGGTGTCAGGCTTCTGTCCCCTGAGGACTGGACCCCTAGCCCTCCAGACTGGGGACCCTGGATTCCCAATGCAGGACTCTGGCTGCCACCCACGATGAAACTGGACCATATGATCCTGTGCAGTATGCTCCTGGCCACAGAATCCTCCATGCCCCCTAAGGCCACCCACGCCTTCCAAGAAATGCCACACCACAAACCCAGAGCCTCACAGGCCACCAGAGCAATGCCCTCAACTCAGCCCACCAGAGAGCCTGAGCCGCACTGGCAGGCCTGCCATTCTCCCAGGACGAAACCCTAACACTAGGTTGGGTGTTCAGGCATTGGACCCAGAGGCCTGACACCCAATTCCTCCCATGGGTTGAGCATCAGACTGTCGGCAGGACTCAGTTCTCAGCCAGGAGGAGACCTTTTCATTTGGTGTTCTCTCACACCCTCAGAGCAGTAGCAACCAGCCATTCTCCCTTGAGGCCATTCCCACCAGCTTTGCTCCTCCAGGCCAAGAACCCAGGGCCTGAGGAGCCTCCTGAGTCCTGCCCTCAACTCAGCCCTTGGGTGAGCCCGTATCTGTGCTAGCAGATCCGACATGCCCTGTCCCTAAGCCTAACACTAACCATAATACTATACCTAGCCCAGGTTGTGTGTTCAGGCGTCCATACTCTGACTCCTGGTCCCCAAGGCCCCAGATGGGGGACCCGTGAGCGATACCCCATCATTGAACCTGACACCAGGAGGAAACCATGCTGTTTAGAATTGTGCTGAACCCACAGAGCGGGATAAATTTGAATGTCTCCCTGAGGCCACCCCACTTCCAGCGCCCCCAAGGACCAAGAACCAGGAGTCTCATGGTCCTGCAGACACACGCTCTGAACTCAAGCATTGGGATGGGTCACCACAGCGCCAGCAGATTGGGGCTGCAATGCCCCTACAACCTAACCCTCACAGCAGGACTCACCCTCTCAGCCAGAAGGTGACCTTTCATTTCGTGCTATCTAATGCCCTGAGAATTGTAGAAACTGGCATGCTCCCCTTAGGTGATTTTCAACATCTTTGCCCATACAGCCCAAAACCCCAGTGCCCGAGGAGCCTCCTGAGTCCCGCCCTCAACTCAGCCCTTGGGTGAGCTGATATCTGTGCTTGCATATCCGACATGCCTTGTCCCTAAGACATAACCTTAACCCTAATCCTAATACTAACCCTAGCCCAGGTCCGTGCTCAGGCATCATCCTCCCACAACTGGTCCTCAAAACCCCAGATAGGGGACCCCTGAGTTGCACCCCATAATTGCACATGATCCCAGCATGAACCGTGCCGTTTAGAAATGGGCTGAAGCCACAGAGCAGGAGAAGCCTGCAAGTCTCCCTGAGGCCAAAGTACTTCTGGACCCTCCCAAGGACCGGGAACCAGAGTCTCAATGTCCTGCAGACATAGCCTCAACTCAGGCATCAGGATGGGTCACCACAGCACCGGCAGATCGGGGTTACCATGCCCCAAAGACTTAACCATAATGCTAGGATGGGTGTTTATGCTTCGATCCACAGAGGCCTGGCTCCCTAGCCGTCCAGACTGGGGACCCTGTATTTGCAATGCTGGACTCCGGCTGCCACCCACAAGGAAAATGGCCCACATGGCCCTGTGCAGTACGCTCCTGGCCAGAGAAACCTCCATGCCCCCTAAAGACACCCACACCTTCCGAGGACCCACACACCACCGCCCAGTGCCTGATGGGCCACCAGAGCAATACCCTCAACTCAGCCCTCCGGAGAGCCTGAGTCCGCACTGGCACCTCAGGCCTGCCATGCTCCCAGGACCAAACCCTAATACCCTAGCTCAGGTGGTCAGGCTCTGGACCCCAGAGGCCTGATACCCAATTCCATCCCAGTGGATAGGATCATCAGACTGATGGCAGGACTCAGCCTCTCAGCCAGGAGAATAAATGAAATAAACCATTTCATTTAGTGCTATCTAACACTCTCAGAGACCTAGAAACCAGCATGCTCCCCTGAGCCCATTCCCACCATCTTTACCTTCTAGGAAAAATACCCAGGGCCTAAGGAGCCTCCTGAGTCCCGCCTTCAACTCAGCCCTTGGGTGAGCCTATATAAGTGGTACCAGATCCAACATGCCTTGTCCCTAAGACATAACCCTAACCCTAATCTTTTTATTTTTTTTAAGATTTTATTCATTTCTTTGACAGAGACAGATCAGAAGAAGGCACAGAGAGGACGAAGCACGCTCCCCGCTGAGCAGAGAGCCTGATGTGGGGCTCGATCCCAGGACCCTCAGATCATGACCTGAGCGGAAGGCAGAGGCTTTAACCAACTGAGCCACCCAGGCGCCCCACCCTAACACTAATCTTAACACTAACCCTAACCACAAAACCTAACCCTAAGCTCTAAACCGAACATAACAACCTCGGAGCAGTAGAAACCATCATGCTCCCCAGAGGCGATTCCCACCTTCTTTGCCCCTCCAGTCCAAAAATCCAGGGCCTGAGGAAACTCCTGAGTCCCGCCCTCAACACAGCCCTTGGGGGAGTCCATATCTGTGCTGGCAGATCTGACATTCCTTGTCCCTAAGACATATGCCTAACCCTAAGCCTAACCCTAAACCTTACCTCTAACCCTATCCCCTAACTCCTAACCCTAACCCTAACCCTAACCCTAACCCTAACCCCTAACAACTAACCCTAACACTCTCCGAACCTCTATCCCTAACCCTAACCCTCCAGACTGGGGATTCCAAAGTCACAACACAGGACTCTGCCTGCCCTCCAGAAAGAAAGGTGCATGAGCACCTAAACACACCCGCCATTGGAAATGCCCCAGACATAATGCCAGATTCTGCCACAACGCCAGATGCATGTCATCCACTCAGCCCTGAGGGAGCCCGCCTCAACACAGCATATCAGCAGCATATCAGAACTGCCATGCCCCTAGGCCTTAACCCTAACCCTAGGTTGGGTGTACAGTCTTCCGTACCCAGAGGCCTAGCCCCCAAACCCGCCAGATTGTGGATGCATGAGACTCACTCTGGCAGTCTGGAGGCTGCCTATGCTGTTACAGTGCCATTTGGAGCTACTTAGACCTCAGAGCAAAAGATAACTTCATGCCCCCCAAGGCAAGCCCCAGTATCTGAGCCCCTCCTGAACACAAACCCAGATTCACACTAGCCACCTATCACCGACCCTCAACTCAGGCCACCGGGGAGTCGGCCTCAGCACTGGCAGATTGGGCCTGTCGCGCCCCAAGACCTCAACCTTAGTTTGTGTTTCCAGGCTTCCATCCCAAGATGCCTAGCCTCCAGGCCCCCTGGATTAAGGACCCCTGAGTGACATTGCAGGACTCCAACAGCCATGCAGGATGAAACCTTGCAGTTTGGAGCTGCTGAATACTCAGAGGGTGAGAAACCTTCAAGCCCCCGTAAAGCTATCCGCACAATTTGCGGCACCCCAGGCCAGAAAGCTGTTTTCTATGAAGCTACCGGACATATGCCCTCAACTCAGCCCTGAGGGGAGCCCATCTCAGCGCCGGCAGATTGGGCCTGCCATGACCCTAGACCGTAACCCTAACCCTAGGTGGGGTATACAGCCTTCTGTGCCCAGAGGCCTGTACCCCAAGCCCATCAGACTGGGGATGACTGAGACTCCCGCCAGCACTCCTCCAGCCTCCTAGGGCAAAATGGTGCCATTTGGAACTGTGCAGGAACCTCAGAGCAGGAGAAAGCTGCATGCCCCCCAAGAACACCACTAGCTTCTTTGCCCCCACAAACACAAACACAGACCTCAAGTCCTGCCTGATTCCCACCCTCCATTCGGCCTATCCAGGAGACCACCTCAATTGCAGCAGATCGGGCCTGCCATGTCCCTAAGCCTTAACCCTAACCCTAGTTTGGATTTTCAGGCTTCCATCCCAAGAGGCCCGGCCCCCACGCCCCCCAGATTAAGGACTTCTGAGCAACACCACAGGACACAGCCTGTCACACAAGTGGAAACCTTGTGGTTTGGAGCTGCAATGAACCCTCAGATGGGGAGAAACTTTCATGCCACCCTAAAGCCACCCCAATAATCAACAGCCACTCTGGCCATAGAGCTGGATTCCATCCCGCCACCAAATGCATACCCTCAACTCAGCCCATACGGGATCCCGCCTCAGCACTGGCAGATCGGGCCTGCCATTGCCCCTAGGCCCTAACCCTAACACAAGTTTGGGTGTTCAGTCTTCCATGCTGAGGGTCCAGGCAACAAAATCCCCTGGATTAAGGAATCTTGACATACACCTCAGGACTCCACTTGCCACACAGTAGGAACCTGTGCCTTGGAGTTGTGCTGAACCCTCAGAGGGGGAGAAACTTGACCCTCTAAAGGCACTCCCATCATCTGCACCCATCCCCCCGGCCATAAACCAGATTCTGCTGAGCTGCCGGACGCATGCCACAAATTCAGACCCTAGGGCGCCCCACCTCAACATAAGCAGATCGGGCCACCATGCCCCTAGGCCCTTACCAGAACCCCTCTTTAGGTTTTCAGGCTTCCATCCCAGGGGGCCTGCCTCCCATGTCCCCCCAGATTAAGGTCTACTGAGCGCCACCACGGGACTCCACCTGGCACTCAGAAGGAAAACTTTTGGTTTAGAGCTGCACTGAACACTCAGACGGGGAGAAACCTGCAAACCCCCGTAATGCCACCCCACCATGAGTCACCTCCATGGCCATAAAACCAGATTCTCCTGCGATGCCAGATCTATGCCCTCAACTCGACCCTTAGGGGAGCCCGCATCAGCACTGGCACATTGGACCTGCCATGCCCTTCGGACCTAACCATAAACCGAGGTGGGGTGTACAGGCTTTCATGAACAGAGGCCTGTCCCCCAAGCCCGCCAGATTGGGCACCTCCGAGATTCATGCCAGTAGAGATTAAGGATTCCTCAGTGACACCCCAGGACTGCGTCTGCCACACAGGAGGAAACCATGCCATTTGGAGCTCTGCAGAACCCTCAGGGTAGGAGAAACCTGCATGCAACCCTGAGGTCACGCCCAGCTTCTGTGGCATCCCTGGACACAAACTCTGAGTCTGACATGCCACCTGATACCCACCCTGAAGTCAGCCCACCAGGGAGCCCACCTCAGCAGTAGCAGATTGAGCATGCCATGCCCCTACGCCCTTACCGTAGCTCTAGTTTCTGATTTCGGGCTTCCATCCCAAGAGGCCTGGCCCCCAAACTCCCCAGATTCAGGACCCCCCTGTAACAAGGCAGAAACCTGAATGCCATGCAGGGGGAAGCCATGACATTTGGAGCTCCAAAGTTTCCTCAGAGAGGGAGAAACCAGCATGCCCCTCTAAAGCCACCCCCACGATCAGCCGTCCCTCTGGCCAGAAACCCTGACTCTTCTGCATTGCAGGATGCATTTCCTCAACTCAATTCTGAGGGTATCTCACCTCTGTGTCGGCTGATCAGGCCTGTCCTGCCCAGCCCATTACCCTTAACACTATGTTGCATTTTCAGGCTTCCTTCCCCAGGGGCCTATCCACCAAGCCCTCTAGATTGGTAAACTTGGAGCCACACTGTAGGAGTCCCCCTGCCACCCAGCAGGAAACTTGTCCCTTTGGAGCTGTGCGGAACCCTCAGAGCCAGAGAAACCTGCATGACCCCATTAGGACTCCCCCACATTCTGTAGCCCCCTGGCCACAAACCCAGAGCCTGATTCACCACCTGACCCCCATTCTCAACTCAGCTCCTTGGGGAACTCACCTCAACACCAGCAGTTCGGGCCTGCCACGCCACTAGCTCAGCTCTGCTCATGGACACCACCAGCTCTAGGCAGACCTAGAACTCCCCTGTCTGCGGCAAAGCTCTGGGATCCCCCCTCCTTCTTCCCAATTTACACTGGCCCAGGCATTCATGAGAAAGGGGAAGGCTACCTCTTGAATGCTTAATACCTCCTTTCCTCTTCAGCCCTATTTCTCTCCACTTACCTTTGCACCTGGGCAAACTGAAAGTAACATATCAATGGAACATGTACATGCTCTGAGATCTAAATCTTTCATGGCAACTTTCTGAGGGCTCCTTATGCAATAGGAAACTGGTGTATCCTGCCACAGAGTGTTTCATAATGAACAGCTACAGAACAGGAGAGCAAAAGTCATTCCAGTTTTACCTCAGTCTTCATGAAGTAGAACATGGTCTTTTCTTCATTGACTTCAATTCCAATTCGTTTCCATGCAATGTTCATTCCTCTCCTTCAGGGGTAGGATTTTGTGATTCCTCACCTGCATAGAACACCCAGAGCTCATCACAACAAGTACTCTCCCTAATAGCTGTCACCCACTTAACCCTTCGCCCCACACCCCTGCCCCCTAGCAACCCTCGATTTTGCTCTAGGTTAGAGTCTGTTTCCTCATTGGCCTTTCTCTCCTCACTATGTTCATCTGTTTTCTTTCTGAAATTCCATAGAGGTCAAGATATAGGCTATTGGTCTTTTCTTACTGATTTTACTTAGCTAAATCCACTGTAGATCCATCCACATCCTTGCAGATGGTAAGATTTCATCCTTTTTGAACCTGGATCCTATTCCATTAAGAAGATGTGGGAGAATGAATACACACACACACACACACACACACACACATATGATATATACGAGTGATATATATATATCACTCATCAGTGAATGGACATTTGGTCTCCCTCCATTGTTTTACAATGGTTGAAAATGCTGCTGTAAATATCACGGTGCTTATACCCCACTGAATGTGCATTTTTGTGCCCTTTAGGGAAATAACTAGGAGGGCAATTGCTGGATCCTACTGTTGTTCAGTTCTTAGCTTTTGGAGGACACACTGTATTCTTTCCAAGAGTGGCTGCAACAACACGCATGCCCACCAACAATGTAGGAGGGTTCCGGTTTTGGGTTTTTTTTTTTTTTTAGATTTTATTTATTTATTTGACAGAGGTCACAAGTAGGCAGAGAGGCAGGCAGAGAGAGAGGACGAAGCAGACTCCCCGCTGAGCAGAGAGCCCAATGCGGGGCTCAATCTCAGGACCCTGAGACCATGACCTGAGCCGAAGGCAGTGGCTTAACCCACTGAGCCACACAGGTGCCCCCGAGGGTTCCACTTTAAACAGAACATTCCCTGCCAGCAATTTCCTAAGGAGGAAATATAAAACCTGTGGGAAAACCTGACTCACTGAGCATCAGGAAAGCAGCCACAGAAATTCAGCCCAGGGTTCCTGACACCAAGTCCCTTGAAGCCACCAGAGTGCCTTTATCCAGGGAAATTCCCAAAGACTCTCCTTCTGACTTCACTACCCATGAAACTGCAGAGAAAATACAGCATGTCCAACCATATATAGCCGTTTGAGTGAACCTAGGAAGACAAGCATCCCTTTTAAATTGTCCAAGACTCCTTGGAATCATTTTGAATTTTCCCTCTGCCCTCATTGGAACTCTTTGGATTCAAAGACGAATCCATTAGGATACATCACCTTGGACAAAGAAGAAGCCATCATCCAAGTCTCTATCTGACCACAAACAGCCACCTCACTCTAGATGCCAGCCGTTCCACCAGAGCCTAGGCCCAGTGGAGTAAACACTGTTCGATGAAGGAATACTTTCTATGTTCAAAAGGCACACCAAGTCAATCTCACCTTCCCTTTCGAATCCAAGGGATTTCCTAGGAAAGAGATGTTCCAAATACCTTTGTAAGCCAGAAATAAACAGAGAAAATGAGATCCCTGCCAGGTGCTCCCTGCAGAGAAACTCAGGAGCTCTGGCACCCGCACGAGATTGCTTACAGCTGGTTCAGTGTGCCATTTGTGAGCTCCACTGGAGACAAGAGAAAAGCCCAGGAAATTTGGGGTGAAAGGGAATTTTTACCTGCCATCCTGGCATGGATGTGGCATTGTGACCCACAGGCCTGCTGTTTTCTCTGAACACTGACGTCCTGGGACAAGCTGCATGACTGACTCAGACGCTGACTTCCAAACTTCAGGTCTCATGGAGCCAGAGTTAAGAAGGGTTGTCAGGTGCAGATAAGCAGGTGTCTCCCACCTAAAGCCTGCACACCTGCTCTGATTCCTGGGAGAAGGAGAGACACAGGCTTGTTTCTTTCTTACTTTTTTTTTTTTTTTAAATGAGAGGATCAGCAATTTTTTTTTATTTGTTTATTTGACAGACAGAGATCACAGATAGGCAGAGAGGCAGCCAGAGAGAGAGGAAGGAAGCAGGCTCCCTGCTGAGCAGAAAGCCTGATGCGGGGCTCGATCCCAGGACCTTGGGATCATGACCTGAGCCGAAGGCAGAGGCCTTAACCCACTGAGCCACCCAGGCGCCCCCACAGGCTTGTTTCTTAACTGGTCATTCACTTCCCTCTCAAGCTGGTCAATGCCCTTGTCCTTTTTGGAGAAACAAACATACTTTTCCAAACAAACACTCAGCTCCTCGGTTCCAAATGCACCATGAGTCGGGTTTGGTTCCCCTGGCTCCAGAGCCCAACTGGGAGGACCCTCCTGAACCATCCTGACAGCACATTACCAGCAAACCTGGGGAAAGAGGGCACAATGCTGAGTGGGGGACAGGCTCCATCAATTCTTACCACCACCCTTGAGCCTGGAGAAACAGAGACTATACAGCTCACCACTCCGTCCTGTAAAAATAAGCTGTAGTGCCTCACGTTTCAGGGTCTCTCACCGGGCACCTCCGCCCTGCCTTCAGAGCCAGCAAGCTGCACTGACTCCTCTTCAGGTGTGTTTCCCATGGCAGCTCGCCGCTGCCTCCAGTGGTGGCAAGCAGCATCGCCATGCCTTCCAGGGTATCTCACACCACGGCTCACCACTCCCTCCAGTGGAGTGAACTGGCACTGCCGGGCCTTCCATAGACTCATTTTTTTTTTATTTGTTTATTTACAGCATAAGAGTGTTCATTGTTTTGGCATCACACCCAGTGCTCCATGCAGTACGTGCCCTCCCTATTAACCACCACCTGATTCCTCAAACTCCCACCCCACCCTGCCCCTCCAAAACCCTCTGGTTGTTTTTCAGAGTCCATAGTCTCTCATGGTTCATCTCCCCTTCCAGTTTCTCTCAACTCCCTCTCCTCTCCATCTCCCTATGTCCTCCGTGTTATTTGCTATGCTCCACAAATAAGTGAGACCATATGATACATGACTCTCTCTCTGCTTGACTTATTTCGCTCAGCATAATCTCTTCCAGTCCCGTCCATGTTGCTACAAAAGTTGGGTATTCATCCTTTCTGATGGAGGCATAATACTCCATTGCGTATATGTACCACATCTTCCTTATCCATTCATCCGTTGAAGGGCATCTTGGTTCTTTCCACAGTTTGGTGAGCATAGCCATTGCTACAATAAACATTGGGGTACAGATGGCCCTTCTTTTCACTACATCTGTATCTTTGGGGTAAATACCCAGCAGTGCAATTGCAGGGTCATAGGGAAGCTCTAGTCTTAATTTCTTGAGGAATCTCCACACTGTTCTCCAAAGTGGCTGCACCAACTTGCATTCCCACCAACAGTGTAAGAGGGTTCCCCTTTCTCCACATCCTCTCCAACAATCGTTGTTTCCTGTCTTGCTCATTTTGGCCATTCTAACTGGTGTCAGGTGGTATCTCAATGTGGTTTTAATTTGAATCTCCCTGATGGCTAGTGATGATGAACATTTTTTCATGTGTCTGATAGCCATTCGTAGGTCTTCGTTGGAGAAGTGTCTGTTCATATCTTCTGCCCATTTTTGGATATGATTATCTGTTTTGTGTGTGTTGAGTTTGAGAAGTTCTTTCTAGATCCTGGATATCAACCTTTTGTCTGAACTGTCATTTGCAAATATCTTCTCCCATTCCGTGGGTTGCCTTTTTGTTTGGTGGACTGTTTCCTTTGCTGTGCAGAAGCTTTTGATCTTGATGAAGTGCCAAAAGTTTATTTTCGCTTTTGTTTCCTTGGCCTTTGGAGACATATCTTGAAAGAAGTTGCTGTGGCTGATATCGAAGAGGTTACTGCCTATGTTCTCCTCTCGGATTCTGATGGATTCCTGTCTCATGATGAGGTCTTTTATCCATTTCGAGTGTAAGAGAATGGTTGAGTTTCATTATTCTACATATAGCTGTCCAGTTTTCCCAGCACCATTGATTGAAGAGACTGTCTTTTTTTCCATTGAATATTTTTTCCTGTTTTGTCGAAGATTATTTCACCGTGGAGTTGAGGGTCCATATCTGGGCTCTCCACTCTGTTCCACTGGTCTATGTGTCTGTTTTTATGCCAGGACCACGCTGTCTTGGTGATTGCAGCTTTGTAGTAAAGCTTGAAATCGGGTAACGTGATGCCGCCAGTTTTGTTTTTGTTTTTCAACATTGCCTTAGCAATTTGGGGTCTCTTCTGATTCCATACAAATTTTAGGATTATTGGCTCCAGCTCTTTGAAAACTACCGGTGGAATTTTGATCGGAATGGCATTAAAAGCATAGATTGCTCTAGGCAGTATAAACATTTTCACAATGTTTATTCTTCCAATCCAAGAGCATGGAATTGTCTTCCATCTTTTTGGGTCTTCTTCAATTTCTTTCATGAGTGTTCTGTAGTTCCTCGAGTAGAGTTCCTTTACCTCTTTGGTTAGGTTTATTCCCAGGTATCTTATGGTTCTTGGTGCTCTAGTAAATGGAATCGATTCTCTAATTTCCATTTCTGTATTTTCATTGTTAGTGTATAAGAAAGCCACTGATTTCTGTACATTGACTTTGTATCCTGCCACGTTACTGAATTGCTGTATGAGTCTAGTAGTTTGGGGGTGGAGTCTTTGGGGTTTTCCATATAAAAAATCATGTCATCTGCGAAGAGAGAGAGTTTGACTTCTTCCTTGCCAATTTGGATACCTTTTATTTCTCTTTGTTGTCTGATTGCCGTTGCTAGGACTTCTAATACTATGTTGAACAAGAGTGGTGAGAGTGGGCATCCAAGCCCATTAGAATAACGTCAGACCTTTTCACAGAGACCAGGCAAGCCAGGAAGGGCTGGCAAAATATATTCAGAGTACTAAATGAGAAGAACATGCAACCAAGAATACTCTATCCAGCAAGACTGACATTTAAAATGGATGGAGAGATAAAGAGTTTCCAAGACCGGCAAGGCTTAAAAGACTATGCAACCACCAAGCCGACACTGCAGGAAATATTAAGGGGGGTCCTATAAAAGAGAAAAAATCCCAAGAATATCATTGAACAGAAATATAGAAACAATCTACAGACAGAAAGACTTCAAAGGCAACATGACATGAATCAAAACCTATCTCTCAATAATCACTCTCAATGTGAATGGCCTAAATGCGCCCATAAAACGACACAGGGTTGCAGATTGGATAAAACGACAGGACCCATCCATATGTTGTCTACAAGAGACCCATTTTGAACCTAAGGATACACCCAGACTGAAAGTGAACGGATGGAGAAGCATCTTTCATGCCAATGGGCCTCAAAAGAAGGCCGGGGTAGCGATTCTCATATCAGATAAATTAGATTTTAAACTAAAGACTGTAGTCAGAGATACAGAAGGACACTCCATAATTCTTAAAGGGACTATCCGCCAAGATGATCTAACAATTGTGAATATCTATGCCCCCAATATGGGAGCACCCAATTCCATAAGAAAACTATTAATCGTGCTCGCTTCGGCAGCACATATACTAAAATTGGAAAACTATTAATCAAGATAAAGAGTCATATTGATATGAATACAATAATAGTAGGAGATCTTCATACGCCTCTCTCAAAAATAGACAGATCATCGAAGCAGAAAATTAAAAAAGAAATAAGAGCATTGAATGAAACATTGGACCAGATGGACCTCATAGACATATACAGAACATTCCACCCTAAAACAACAGAATGCCCATTCTTCTCAAGTGCACATGGAACCTCCTCCAGAATAGACCACATACTGCGTCATAAGGATTGAGGATGCCTGATACTCATGCTGGGAATCTGCCTGCCACGCAGGGCACCGCTGTGCTGTTTGGAGCTGCGCTGAACCCTCAGAGCTGGAGAAACTTCCATGCACCCCTGAAGTCACCCCCAGGTTATGCGAACGTCTGGACACACACCTAGAGGCTAAGACCCCGTCTGACACCCGAGCTCAACTCAGCGCACCAGGGCACCTGCCTCTGCACTGGCATATCAGGTCTACCATGGCCCTAGGCCTTAACCCTATCCCTAATTTTGGTTTTCAGGTATCATCCCCAAGAGTCCTGACCCCAAGACCCCAAGATTAAAGAATCCTGAGTGACACCTCAGGACTCTGTCCACCATGCAGGAGGAAACCATGCTGTTTGGAGCTGTGTCGAATCCTCAGAGCGGGAGAAACCTGCACGGTTCACCCGAGGCTATCCCCCACCCTCTGCGCACTATTGGGCCACAAATGTGGAGGCTGGCACTCAGCCTACCTACCACCCAGGAGGAAACCGTGCCATTTGAAACTGACTAGAACACTCAGAGTGGGAGAAACTGCATGCCTCCCTGAGCACAACCCCCTCCTTCAGCGGTCCCCTGACCACAAACCTGGACCCTCTCATGCCACCGGACCTCTGCCCTCAATTCATCCCCCTGGGATCCCTTCTCAGTGCCAGCAAATTGGGCCTGCCATGCCCCTGACCCTAACCTTAAGCCTAGGTTGCTTTTTCAGTCTTCATCCCCAGAGGCTGGTCCCCCAATTCCTCCATATTTGGACCCCTGAGCCACAACCCAGTGCTCTGTCTGCCACCCGGGAGGAAACCCTTCTGTTTGGAGCTGCACAGAACCATCGGAATGGGAGAAATCTTCATGCTCCCTGAAGCCACCTCCACCTTCGGCCACCCCCCAGGCACAAACCCAGATCGTAATGCACCACCTGACCATGGCCCTCAACTCAGTACCCCAGACATCTAGCCTCAGCACCAGCAGATCAGGCCAGCCATGCCCCTGTGCTCTTTTCCAAGCCCTAGGTTGTGTTTTCAGTCTTCTGTCCTCTGATGATTGACACCAAAGCTCCGCTGATGGGTTACACCTGAACTACACCAGAATATTTCTTGGCCCCCTGAGGCTATCCCACTTTCAGCACCCCCCGTTCACACCTGGATCTTAACACTCACACTGACCCACGTCCTCAACTCTGCTCCCCAGGTCACTCCTCTCAGGGTGGCCTATTGAGACTGACATGACCCTCAGCCCTAACCAAAACTTAGGTACATTTTCTGTCTTGTGTCCCAAGAATACAGGTACCAAAGCCCCACATATGTGGGACCCCTGAGAAATGCCAGAGGACTCTGTCTTCAACCCAGAAGGAAACAGTAGAATTGGAACTCTGCCAAGGACTGAGAGCAGGAGAAATCTGCCTTTCCCCCCAGGGCCACCAACCCGGAGCCTGACTCAGACTGGCCCATGTTCTCTACTCAGTCCCCGTGAGAGCTCTGCACAGCACCAGCAAATCAGGCCTGTCATGTTGCTGGGACCTAGCCCTAACCCTACGTTGGGGTTTCATGCTCTGTCCCCAGAGGACTGGCACCCAAGTCCCACGGATGGGGACCCCTGAGCAATATTTGAGATCTCTGCCTGCCACCCAGAAGGAAACCATACCATTTGGGACTCTGCAAAGGATTCTGAGCAGGAGAAATCTGCCACGCACCATTGAGTTCACCCAGAGTCAGCAGCTGGACACAAACCTGAACCTGACATTTACTCTATCCATCCCTCTGTACTCAGCCCTCTGGATAGCTTGCCACACCACCATCAGATTGGGCCTGACATGCTCCTAACACCTAACTGAAGCTTAGTTTGTGTTCTGAGCATTCAATTCTTAGGGGTCTGGCTCCCTACCCCCACAGACTGGGGTCACCTTAGCCATACCACAGGACTCATCCTAACACACAGGAGGAAAGCGTGCCATGTAGACCTCTAGAAAGTATTCAAAGCAGGATAAAATGCCTGCCCATCTGAGCCTATACCAGCAAACCCCCAATTTCAGTGGCCTCTAGGTCACAAACCCTGTGCCTGACCAGAACCAGAACACTCATCCTTAATTCCAGCCTCTAGGAACCACACACACTGTCAGCTGTTTGGGCCTGCAATGTCCTTTGGCCCTAACTCTATCCCTAGCTTGGGTTCTCATGTCTCCGTCCCCTAAGGGTGGGCTCCAAAGCCCTAGGATTTGGGGATGCCTGAGCAATACCACAGGACTCAGCCTCACACTCAGATGGAAATCTTTCCATAATGGACTCCAGTAAGTATATAGGTCAGTATAAATATGAAGGCCCATCTGTTTCCATCCCAGTGAACTCCCACATTCAAGGGCTCATGGATTGAAACCCTGAGCCGGACACTCACCCTGACCCATGTCCTCAACTCAGCCCTCCAGGACGCTCACCACACGGTTGGCAATTCAGACCTTCCATTTTCCTAGGTCCTAACCCTAACCCTATTTGGAGTTCTGAGAGGTCCATCTGTAGAGGCCTGGATCCCAAGCCCCGGGTATTGGGAACACTTTAGCAAAACCAGAGGATCAGCCCGCCACACAAAAGGAAACTCCTTTTTTTACTCCAGACTGGATTCAGAGCATGAGACATCTGAATGCAAACCTGAGACAATGTCAGTGAACCTACACTTCCATCCACCCTCTGAAGACAATCCCTGAGCTTGATACACACCCTAAATCTCCATTGTATCTCAGACCTTGTGAAAATCTCCACAGTTCTGGCTGATTGTATCTTCTAGGCTTCTGGGCCTTAATCCAACGGAAGGTCTAGACATGGGTGAAAATATGAACAGATATTTCTCCAATGATGACACGCATGTGACCAACAGATATATACATAAATGTTCTATATCACATGGCTTCTGGGAAATGCAAATCTAAACCACATTGAGGTGTCCTATCACACCAGGCAGAATGTCTAAAGTTAACAGGACATGAAACCACAAATATTGGTGAGGATGCAGAGAATGGAGAACCCTCCTACACTCCTGGTTGGAATGCAGACTGTTATATCCACTCTGGAAAACAGTACGGGGTTTCCTCAAGAAGTTAAAAGTAAAGTTACCCTAAAACACAGCAATTTCACCTCAGGGCTTTTACCACAAAAATAGAGATGTAGGGGAAAGAACTGGCACCTGCACCCCAGTGTTCATCGCAACAATATCCACTCTAGATAAACTATGGAAAGAACCCAGATATCTATGGACAGAGGAATGGATAAAGAAGATGTGGTTCATATATTCAATGGAATATTCCTCAGCCATCAGAAAGGATGAATACTTACCATCACATCAACCTGGATGGGTCTGGAAGATATTATGCTGAGTAAAATATGTCCATGAAAGAAACACAATTATCATAGGGTTTCACTCATATGTGAAATATCAGAAACAGGGCAGAGAACCGTAGGCAAAGGAAGGGGAAACAGAATGGGAAGTCATCAGAGATGGGGAAAAAACCATGATAGACTCTTAACTATAGCAACCAACTGAGGGTTGCTGGATGGGGGGTGGGGGGGTAACTGGGGTGATGGGCATTAAGGAGGGCACGTGATGCAATACACATCTGATATATTATTTAACACTACATCTGAAAATAATGATGTATGATAAGTTGGCTCATTGAATTCAAATAAAAAATGAAAGAACTCAAATAAACTACCCTAACAATTTGTATGGAATCACAAAAGATACTGAACAACCAGCACAATGTTATGAAGAAAAACAAAGCTGGAGGCGTCACAATTTCATATTTCAAATTATACTACAAAGCTGCGTTCATCCTCACAGTATGGGACTGGCAAAAAAAAAAAAAAATACACACAGTGACCAAGGAAACGGAATAGAAGCTCAGACATCAGCCCACAATCTCGTGCCCAATTAATCTTCTGCAAAACAGGCAAAACTATTAAAAGGGAAAAGGACAGTTTCTACAACAAATGGTGTTGGGAAAACTGAACAGCTATGCACAAAACAATGAAATTAGACTGCTTTCTTACACCATATGGACAAATAAACTCAAAACAGTTTCAAGACCTCAATGTGAGACCTTAAATCATAAAAATCCTACAAGAGGGCACAGACAGTAACTTCTCTGACATGAACCATACATTTAATAGACATGCCTCCTAAGGCAAAGGAAACAAAAGCAAAAATAAACTACTAGAGCTCCATCAATATAAAAACTTACCGCACAGCAGAACAGCAATGAAAATGTAATAAATAGAATACAACGTACTTAATAGGAGAAGATGTTTGCAAATATCATGTGCAATAAAGGGGTAGTGTCCAAAATATGTAGAACTGATACAACGCAACAACCAAAAAACAAAAAATCCAATTAAAAAATAGACAGAAGGGGCGCCTGGGTGGCTCAGTGGATTAAGCCGCTGCCTTTGGCTCAGGTCATGATCTCAGGGTCCTGGGATCGAGCCCCGCATCGGGCTCTCTGCTCTGCAGGGAGCCTGCTTCCTCCTCTCTCTCTGCCTGCCTCTCTGCCTACTTGTGATCTTTCTCTCTGTCAAATAAATAAATAAAATCTTTAAAAAAAAATAGACAGAAGACATGAACAGACATTGCTCCAAAGAAGACATACAGATGGCCAACAGTCACGTGAGAAGATGTTCACATCAGCCATCAACAGGAAAATCCAAATGAAAAGGTCCATGAGATATTACCTCATACTATCAGAATGGCTAACAGCACCAGCACAAGAAAAGAAATGTTGGGAGGATGTGGGTAAAAGGGAACCCTCTTGCACTGTGGTGGGAATGCTAGCTGCGGCAGACCCTGTGGAAAACAGTATCACTGTTCCTCAAAACGTTAAATATTAGAACTACCTTATAATCCAGCAATCACACTACCGGGTGATTACCCGACGAATATGAGAACAGTAAATCAAAAGGATACATGTGCCCCTATGTTTCATGCAACATTAATTAAAATATTACAATATGGAAACAATCCAAGTATTTCTTGAAAACATGATAAATGAGATGATAAGTGTACACACACAGACACACACACACACAGTGCGAAATTACTCAGCCATAAAAAATGAAATCTTGCCATTTGCAGACACATGGATGGAGCTAGAGAATACTATCCTAAGTGAAATCAGTCAGTCAGAGAAAGACAAAGGCCTTTGGATGTCACTCTTCCATGGAATTTAGGAAACAAACATACATAAATAAAGGAGAAAGAAGATACAAAACAAAAACCGACTCTGTGGTTACCAGAGTGGAAGTGGATGGAGGGATGAGTGATATAGATGACGGGGTCTAAGAGTACAATTTTCTTTTTTTTTTATTTGTTTATTTTCAGCATAACAGTGTTCACTGTTTTTGCACCACACCCAGTGCTCCATGCAGTACGTGCCCTCCCTATTACCCACCACCTGGTTCCCCAACCTCCCAACCCCCGCCCTTCCAAAACACTCAGGTTGTTTTTCAGAGTCCATAGTCTCTCATGGTTCATCTCCCCTTCCAGGTTCCCTCAACTCCCTCTCCTCTCCATCTCCCCATGTCCTCCGTGTTCTTTGTTATGCTCCACAAATAAGGGAGACCATATGATATTTGACTCTCTCTGCTTGACTTATTTCACTCAGCATAATCTCTTCCACTCCCGTCCATGTTGCTACAAAAGTTGGGTATTCATCCTTTCTGATGGAGCCATAATACTCCATTGTGTATATGTACGACATCTTCCTTATCCATTCATCCGTTGAAGGGCATCTTGGTTCTTTCCACAGTTTGGTGGCCATTGCTGCAATAAACATTGGGGTACAGATGGCTCTTCTTTTCACTCCATCTGTATCTTTGGGGTAAATACCCATCAGTGTAATTGCAGGGTCATAGGGAAGCTCTATTTTTAATTTCTTGAGTCATCTGCACACTGTTCTCCAAAGTGGCTGCACTAAATGGCAGTCTCACCAACAGTGTAACAGGGTTCCCCTTTCTCGACATCCTCTCCAACAAACGTTATTTCCTGTCTTCCTAATTTTGGACATTCTAACTGGTGTCAGGTGGTATCTCAATGTAGTTTTAATTAGAATCTCCCTGATGGCGAGGCAGACGCCTCCCTCTCCACAGATTCTGGGGGTCTCACCTTGGCTGTCGCAGCTGGGGTCGGGCCTGCCACGAAATCCGGGCCCGGACCCAGACCTGCTTCTTCAGCCTTCCATTCCCAGGGGCCTGTACCTAGGGCCTCACACCGGGAATCCTGAGTCCCGGGCCACAAGTCCGCCACAGTCCCAGAGACAATGGTGCCTTTCGCGGCTGCGTCCCAGCCGAGGAGTGAGAGATCAATTTGTTCCCCCCCAGAGGCCAGACCCCTCCACGGGCGCCCCCGGGGCCTAACACGGCGAAGGCGGACGCCCTGCCACAGCCCCTCCATCAACTCTGCTCGGGGAAAACTCCCCGGCGCCGGGACCGCCGACCTCGCCCCATCGTCACGGCTCGTTTTCCGGGTGGCCGCGACATGCCCCGAGAGAGAAAGGGCCCTGGTCCACACGGAACTGGGCGGTCACCATGGCTAACGAAAGCCGGCCAATTCTCACGAGGGTTCTGCCCAAATCGGGATCGATTTGGGTAGAACGCTCGTGAGAATTGGCCGGAAAACAGGCGGCAAACACACTTAGGGCACGACAGGGCCACAGGGCCGCCCCCCTGGGCCCTGCCCGGGATCGCGTGTCGTCGTGTACCGGCACCCGCCAGGAAGAGCTCCAGGAGGCAGGCCCCGGGGAGGCCGCCGCCTCCCGCTCCTCAGCCTCCGGGGGTCCCTTCCCTGGCGCCGACAGCAAGGGTCGGGCCTGGCCCGAAACCTGGGCTCGGGCCAAGGCCTGCTTCCTCAGCCTTCCGTTTCCAGGGGCCTCTGCCTGGTGGACTCCCCCCGAGGAACTCTGAGTCCAGAGCCACGAGTCCCCCGACCGTCCCGGCGCCAACGGCCCCTTTGGTGACTGCGACACAGCTGTGGAGCGAGAGAGCCAATAGTTCCCCCAGAGAGGCCAAGACCAGCCCAGGCGCCCCGACCACCCACCAAGGCGGAAGCGGACGCCAGACACCTCCATCTATTCTGCTCGGGCAAAGCTGCCTGGCGCCGGGGCCCCCGGCCGGGCCCCGTCGTCACGGCGCGTTTCGGGGTGGCCGCGACATACCCCGAGCGAGAAAGGGCCCTGGGCCACGCGGAACAAGGCGGTCGCCAGGGTTGCCCAACGCCGGCCAATTCTCACGAGCGTTCTGCCCAAATCGATCCTGATTTGGGCAGAATGCTCGTGAGAATTGGCCGGAAAACGCCGGGGGAACCATCTTCATGCGCCGCAGGGCCGCCCCCCTGGACCTGGCCGGGATCGCGAGGGGTGGCGTCCCGGCACTGCCACTAGGAGCTCCGTGAGACAGGCTTGGGCGAGGCCTACGCCTCCCGCTCCTCGGACTCCGGTGGTCCCCTACCTGGCGCCGGAAGCTGGGGCCGGGCCAGCCCCAAAAGCCGGGCCCGGGCCCAAGCCTGCTTGCTCAGCCTTCCGTTGCCAGGGGCCTGAACCTGGGGGCCTCCCCACGGGGAACCCTAAGTCTCGCGGCACGAGTCCCCCGACCGTCCCGGCGACCACGGCACCTTTCGCGGCTTCGTCCCAGCCGTGGAGTGAGAGATCACTCCGTTCCCCCACAGAGGCCAGCCCCTTCCACGGGCGCCCCGGCCGCCCGCCACGGCGGAGGCGGACGCCCGGCCACGGCGCCTCCATCCACTCTGCTCGGGGAAAACTCCCCGGCGCCGGGGCCGCCGGCCGCGCCCCATCGTCGCGGCTCGTTTTCCGGGTGGCTGCGCCATGCCCCGAGCGAGAAAGGGCCCTGCTCCACGCGGCCCTGGGCGCTGACCAGGGCTGCCCAACGCCGGCCAATTCTCACGAGCGTTCTGCCCAAATCGATCCCGATTTGGGCAGAACGCTCGTGAGATTGGCCGGAAAACGCCCGGCGAACACACTTCGGGCACCACAGGGCCGCAGGGCCGCCCCCCTGGGGCCCTGTCCGGGATCGCGTGTCGGCGCGTTCCGGCACCGCCAGGAGGACCTCCGGGAGGCGGGCCCAGGGGAGGCCGACGCCTCCCGCTCCTCAGCCTCCGGGGGTCCCCTCCCTGGCGCCGGCCGCTGGGGCCGGGCCAGCCCCGAAAGCCGGGCCCGGGCCCGGGCCTGCTTGCTCAGCCTTCCGTTGCCAGGGGCCTGAGCCTGGGGGCCTCCGCATGGGGAAACCTGAGTCCCGCGCCACGAGTCCCCCGACCGTCCCGGCGACCACGGGACCTTTCGCGGCTTCGTCCTAGCCGCGGAGTGAGAGACCAGTCCGTTTCCCCACAGAGGCCAGCCCCCTCAGGGGCGCCCCTGCCGCCCGCCACGGCGGAGGCGGACGCCCGGCCATGGCGCCTCCATCCACTCTGCTCGGGGAAAACTCCCCGGCGCCGCGGCTGCCGGCCGTGCCCCATCGTCGCGGCTCGTTTTCCGGGTGGCCGCGACATGCCCCGAGCGAGAAAGGGCCCTGCTCCACGCGGAAGTGGGCGCTGACCGGGGCCTCCCAACGCCGGCCAATTCTCACGAGCGTTCTGCCCAAATCGATCCCGATTAGGGCAGAACGCTCGTGAGAATTGGCCGGAAAACGCCCGGCGAACACACTTCGGGCACCACAGGGCCGCAGGGCCGCCCCCCCGGGGCCATGTCCGGGATCGCGGGTCGTCGCATTCTGGCACCGCCGGGAGGAGCTCCGGGATGCGGGCCCCGGGGAGGCCGAAGCCTCCCGCTCCTCAGCCTCCGGGGGTCCCCTCCCTGGCGCCGGCAGCTGGGGCCGGGCCAGCCCCGAAAGCCGGGCCCGGGCCCGGGCCTGCTTGCTCAGCCTTCCGTTGCCAGGGGCCTGAGCCTGGGGGCCTCCCCATGGGGAACCCTGAGTCCCGCGCCACGAGTCCCCCGACCGTCCCGGCGACAACGGCACCTTTCGCGGCTTCGTCCTAGCCGCGGAGTGAGAGACCAGTCCGTTTCCCCACAGAGGCCAGCCCCCTCCAGGGGTGCCTCGGCCGCCTGCCACGGCGGAGGCGGACGCCCGGCCACGGCGCCTCCATCCACTCTGCTCGGGGAAAACTCCCCGGCGCCGGGGCCGCCGGCCGCGCCCCATCGTCGCGGCTCGTTTTCCGGGTGGCCGCGCCATGCCCCGAGCGAGAAAGGGCCCTGCTCCACGCGGCCCTGGGCGCTGACCAGGGCTGCCCAACGCCGGCCAATTCTCACGAGCGTTCTGCCCAAATCGATCCCGATTTGGGCAGAACGCTCGTGAGAATTGGCCGGAAAACGCCCGGCGAACACACTTCGGGCACCACAGGGCCGCAGGGCCGCCCCCCCGGGGCCCTGTCCGGGATCGCGTGTCGGCGCGTTCCGGCACCGCCAGGAGGAGCTCCGGGAGGCGGGCCCCGGGGAGGCCGACGCCTCCCGCTCCTCAGCCTCCGGGGGTCCCCTCCCTGGCGCCGGCCGCTGGGGCCGGGCCAGCCCCGAAAGCCGGGCCCGGGCCCGGGCCTGCTTGCTCAGCCTTCCGTTGCCAGGGGCCTGAGCCTGGGGGCCTCCGCATGGGGAACCCTGAGTCCCGCGCCACGAGTCCCCCCGACCGTCCCGGCGACCACGGCACCTTTCGCGGCTTCGTCCCAGCCGTGGAGTGAGAGATCACTCCGTTCCCCCACAGAGGCCAGCCCCCTCCACGGGCGCCCCGGCCGCCCGCCACGGCGGAGGCGGACGCCCGGCCACGGCGCCTCCATCCACTCTGCTCGGGGAAAACTCCCCGGCGCCGGGGCCGCCGGCCGCGCCCCATCGTCGCGGCTCGTTTTCCGGGTGGCCGCGCCATGCCCCGAGCGAGAAAGGGCCCTGCTCCACGCGGCCCTGGGCGCTGACCAGAGCTGCCCAACGCCGGCCAATTCTCACGAGCGTTCTGCCCAAATCGATCCCGATTTGGGCAGAACGCTCGTGAGAATTGGCCGGAAAACGCCCGGCGAACACACTTCGGGCACCAGAGGGCCGCAGGGCCACCCCCCCGGGGCCCTGTCCGGGATCGCGTGTCGGCGCGTTCCGGCACCGCCAGGAGGAGCTCCGGGAGGCGGGCCCCGGGGAGGCCGACGCCTCCCGCTCCTCAGCCTCCGGGGGTCCCCTCATTGGCGCCGGCCGCTGGGGCCGGGCCAGCCCCGAAAGCCGGGCCCGGGCCCGGGCCTGCTTGCTCAGCCTTCCGTTGCCAGGGGCCTGAGCCTGGGGGCCTCCGCATGGGGAACCCTGAGTCCTGCGCCACGAGTCCCCCCGACCGTCCCGGCGACCACGGCACCTTTCGCGGCTTCGTCCCAGCCGTGGAGTGAGAGATCACTCCGTTCCCCCACAGAGGCCAGCCCCCTCCACGGGCGCCCCGGCCGCCCGCCACGGCGGAGGCGGTCGCCCGGCCACGGCGCCTCCATCCACTCTGCTCGGGGAAAACTCCCCGGCGCCGGGGCCGCCGGCCGCGCCCCATCGTCGCGGCTCGTTTTCCGGGTGGCCGCGCCATGCCCCGAGCGAGAAAGGGCCCTGCTCCACGCGGCCCTGGGCGCTGACCAGGGCTGCCCAACGCCGGCCAATTCTCACGAGCATTCTGCCCAAATCGATCCCGATTTGGGCAGAACGCTCATGAGAATTGGCCGGAAAAACGCCCGGCGAACACACTTCGGGTACCACAGGGCCGCAGGGCCGCCCCCCCGGGGCCCTGTCCGGGATCGCGGGTCGTCGCGTTCCGGCACCGCCAGGAGGAGCTCCGGGAGGCGGGCCCCGGGGAGGCCGACGCCTCCCGCTCCTCAGCCTCCGGGGGTCCCCTCCCTGGCGCCGGCCGCTGGGGCCGGGCCAGCCCCGAAAGCCGGGCCCGGGCCCGGGCCTGCTTGCTCAGCCTTCCGTTGCCAGGGGCCTGAGCCTGGGGGCCTCCGCATGGGGAACCCTGAGTCCCGCGCCACGAGTCCCCCCGACCGTCCCGGCGACCACGGCACCTTTCGCGGATTCGTCCCAGCCGTGGAGTGAGAGATCACTCCGTTCCCCCACAGAGGCCAGCCCCCTCCACTGGCGCCCCGGCCGCCCGCCACGGCGGAGGCGGACGCCCGGCCACGGCGCCTCCATCCACTCTGCTCGGGGAAAACTCCCCGGCGCCGGGGCCGCCGGCCGCGCCCCATCGTCGCGGCTCGTTTTCCGGGTGGCCGCGCCATGCCCCGAGCGAGAAAGGGCCCTGCTCCACGCGGCCCTGGGCGCTGACCAGGGCTGCCCAACGCCGGCCAATTCTCACGAGCGTTCTGCGCTCGTGAGAATTGGCCGGAAAACGCCCGGCGAACACACTTCGGTCACCACAGGGCCGCAGGGCCGACCCCCGGGGCCCTGTTCGGGATCGCGTGTCGTCGCGTTCCGGCACCGCCAGGAGGAGCTCCGGGAGGCGGGCCCCGGGGAGGCCGACGCCTCCCGCTCCTCAGCCTCCGGGGGTCCCCTCCCTGGCGCCGGCCGCTGGGGCCGGGCCAGCCCCGAAAGCCGGGCCCGGGCCCGGGCCTGCTTGCTCAGCCTTCCGTTGACCGGGGCCTGAGCCTTGGGGCCTCCGCATGGGGAACCCTGAGTCCCGCGCCACGAGTCCCCCCGACCGTCCCGGCGACCACGGCACCTTTCGCGGCTTCGTCTCAGCCGTGGAGTGAGAGATCACTCCGTTCCTCCACAGAGGCCAGCCCCCTCCACGGGCGCCCCGGCCGCCCGCCACGGCGGAGGGGGACGCCCGGCCACGGCGCCTCCATCCACTCTGCTCGGGGAAAACTCCCCGGCGCCGGGGCCGCCGGCCGCGCCCCATCGTCGCGGTTCGTTTTCCGGGTTGCCGCGCCATGCCCCGAGCGAGAAAGGGCCCTGCTCCACGGGGCCCTGGGCGCTGACCAGGGCTGCCCAACGCCGGCCAATTCTCACGAGCGTTCTGCCCAAATCGATCCCGATTTGGGCAGAACGCTCGTGAGAATTGGCCGGAAAACGCCCGGCGAACACACTTCGGGCACCAGAGGGCCGCAGGGCCACCCCCCCGGGGCCCTGTCCGGGATCGCGTGTCGGCGCGTTCCGGCACCGCCAGGAGGAGCTCCGGGAGGCGGGCCCCGGGGAGGCCGACGCCTCCCGCTCCTCAGCCTCCGGGGGTCCCCTCATTGGCGCCGGCCGCTGGGGCCGGGCCAGCCCCGAAAGCCGGGCCCGGGCCCGGGCCTGCTTGCTCAGCCTTCCGTTGCCAGGGGCCTGAGCCTGGGGGCCTCCGCATGGGGAACCCTGAGTCCTGCGCCACGAGTCCCCCCGACCGTCCCGGCGACCACGGCACCTTTCGCGGCTTCGTCCCAGCCGTGGAGTGAGAGATCACTCCGTTCCCCCACAGAGGCCAGCCCCCTCCACGGGCGCCCCGGCCGCCCGCCACGGCGGAGGCGGTCGCCCGGCCACGGCGCCTCCATCCACTCTGCTCGGGGAAAACTCCCCGGCGCCGGGGCCGCCGGCCGCGCCCCATCGTCGCGGCTCGTTTTCCGGGTGGCCGCGCCATGCCCCGAGCGAGAAAGGGCCCTGCTCCACGCGGCCCTGGGCGCTGACCAGGGCTGCCCAACGCCGGCCAATTCTCACGAGCATTCTGCCCAAATCGATCCCGATTTGGGCAGAACGCTCGTGAGAATTGGCCGGAAAACGCCCGGCGAACACACTTCGGGTACCACAGGGCCGCAGGGCCGCCCCCCCGGGGCCCTGTCCGGGATCGCGGGTCGTCGCGTTCCGGCACCGCCAGGAGGAGCTCCGGGAGGCGGGCCCCGGGGAGGCCGACGCCTCCCGCTCCTCAGCCTCCGGGGGTCCCCTCCCTGGCGCCGGCCGCTGGGGCCGGGCCAGCCCCGAAAGCCGGGCCCGGGCCCTGGCCTGCTTGCTCAGCCTTCCGTTGCCAGGGGCCTGAGCCTGGGGGACTCCGCATGGGGAACCCTGAGTCCCGCGCCACGAGTCCCCCCGACCGTCCCGGCGACCACGGCACCTTTCGCGGCTTCGTCCCAGCCGTGGAGTGAGAGATCACTCCGTTCCCCCACAGAGGCCAGCCCCCTCCACTGGCGCCCCGGCCGCCCGCCACGGCGGAGGCGGACGCCCGGCCACGGCGCCTCCATCCACTCTGCTCGGGGAAAACTCCCCGGCGCCGGGGCCGCCGGCCGCGCCCCATCGTCGCGGCTCGTTTTCCGGGTGGCCGCGCCATGCCCCGAGCGAGAAAGGGCCCTGCTCCACGCGGCCCTGGGCGCTGACCAGGGCTGCCCAACGCCGGCCAATTCTCACGAGCGTTCTGCGCTCGTGAGAATTGGCCGGAAAACGCCCGGCGAACACACTTCGGGCACCACAGGGCCGCAGGGCCGACCCCCGGGGCCCTGTTCGGGATCGCGTGTCGTCGCGTTCCGGCACCGCCAGGAGGAGCTCCGGGAGGCGGGCCCCGGGGAGGCCGACGCCTCCCGCTCCTCAGCCTCCGGGGGTCCCCTCCCTGGCGCCGGCCGCTGGGGCCGGGCCAGCCCCGAAAGCCGGGCCCGGGCCCGGGCCTGCTTGCTCAGCCTTCCGTTGACCGGGGCCTGAGCCTGGGGGCCTCCGCATGGGGAACCCTGAGTCCCGCGCCACGAGTCCCCCCGACCGTCCCGGCGACCACGGCACCTTTCGCGGCTTCGTCCCAGCCATGGAGTGAGAGATCACTCCGTTCCCCCACAGAGGCCAGCCCCCTCCACGGGCGCCCCAGCCGCCCGCCACGGCGGAGGCGGACGCCCGGCCACGGCGCCTCCATCCACTCTGCTCGGGGAAAACTCCCCGGCGCCGGGGCCGCCGGCCGGGCCCCATCGTCGCGGCTCGTTTTCCGGGTGGCCGCGACATACCCCGAGCGTGAAAGGGCCCTGCTCCACGCGGCCCTGGGCGCTGACCAGGGCTGCCCAACGCCGGCCAATTCTCACGAGCGTTCTGCCCAAATCGATCCCGATTTGGGCAGAACGCTCATGAGAATTGGCCGGAAAACGCCCGGCGAACACACTTCGGGCACCACAGGGCCGCAGGGCCGCCCCCCCCCGGGCCCTGTCCGGGATCACGTGTCGTCGCGTTCCGGCACCGCCAGGAGGAGCTCCGGGAGGCGGTCCCCGGGGAGGCCGAGCCTCCCGCTCCTCAGCCTCCGGGGGTCCCCTCCCTGGCGCCGGCCGCTGGGGCCGGGCCAGCCCCGAAAGCCGGGCCCGGGCCCGGGCCTGCTTGCTCAGCCTTCCGTTGCCAGGGGCCTGAGCCTGGGGGCCTCCCCATGGGGAACCCTGAGTCCCGCGCCACGAGTCCCCCGACCGTCCCGGAGACAACGGCACCTTTCGCGGCTTCGTCCTAGCCGCGGAGTGAGAGACCAGTCCGTTTCCCCACAGAGGCCAGCCCCCTCCAGGGGCGCCCCGTCCGCCCGCCACGGCGGAGGCGGACGCCCGGCCACGGCGCCTCCATCCACTCTGCTCGGGGAAAACTCCCCGGCGCCGCGGCTGCCGGCCGCGCCGCATCGTCACGGCTCGTTTTCCGGGTGTCCGCGATATGCCCCGTGCGAGAAAGGGCCCTGCTCCACGCGGAACTGGGCGCTGACGAGGGCTGTCCAACGCCGGCCAATTCTCACGAGCGTTCTGCCCAAATCGATCCCGATTTGGGCAGAACGCTCGTGAGAATTGGCCGGAAAACGCCCGGCGAACGCACTTCGGGCAACACAGGGCCGCAGGGCGGCCCCCCCCCCCGGGGCCGTGTCCGGGATCGCGTCTCTTCGCGTTCCGGCACCGCCAGGAGGAGCTCCGGGAGGGGTGCCGCGGGGCGGCCGACGCCTCCCGCTCCTCAGCCTCCGGGGGTCCCCTCCCTGGCGCCGGCACCTGGGGCCGGGCCAGCCCCGAATGCCGGGCCCGGGCCCGGGAATGCTTGCTCAGCCTTCCGTTGACAGGGGCCTGAGCCTGGGGGCCTCCCCATGGAGAACCCTGAGTCCCGCGCCACGAGTCCCCCGACCGTCCCGGCGACAACGGCCCCTTTCGCGGAATCGTCCTAGCCGCGGAGTGAGAGACCAGTCCGTTTCCCCACAGATGCCAGCCCCCTCCAGGGGCGCCCCGGCCGCCCGCCACGGCGGAGGCGGACGCCCAGCCACGGCGCCTCCATCCACTCTGCTCGGGGAAAACTCCCCGGCACCGCGGCTGCCGGCCGCGCCCCATCGTCGCGGCTCGTTTTCCGGGTGGCCGCGACATGCCCCGAGCGAGAAAGGGCCCTGCTCCACGCGGAACTGGGCGCTGACCAGGGCTGCCCAACGCCGGGCCAGCCCCGAAAGCCGGGCCCGGGCCCGGGCCTGCTTGCTCAGCCTTCAGTTGCCAGGTGCCTGAGCCTGGGGGCCTCCCCATGGGGAACCCTGAGTCCCGCGCCACGAGTCCCCCGACAGTCCCGGCCACAACGGCACCTTTCGCGGCTTCGTCCTAGCCGCGGAGTGAGAGACCAGTCCGTTTCCCCACAGAGGCCAGCCCCCTCCAGGGGCGCCCCGGCCGCCCGCCACGGCGGAGGCGGACGCCCGGCCACGGCGCCTCCATCCACTCTGCTCGGGGAAAACTCCCCGGCGCCGCGGCTGCCGGCCGCGCCCTATCGTCGCGGCTCGTTTTCCGGGTGGCCGCGACATGCCCCGAGCGAGAAAGGGCCCTGCTCCACGCGGAACTGGGCTCTGACCAGGGCTGCCCAACGCCGGCCAATTCTCACGAGCATTCTGCCCAAATCGGGATCGATTTGGGCAGAACGCTCGTGAGAATTGGCCGGAAAACGCCCGGCGAACACACTTCGGGCACCACAGGGCCGCAGGGCGGCCCCCCCCGGGGCCCTGTCCGGGATCGCGTGTCGTCGCGTTCCGGCACCGCCAGGAGGAGCTCCGGGAGGCGTGCCGCGGGGAGGCCGACGCCTCCCGCTCCTCAGCCTCAGGGGTTCCCCTCCCTGGCGCCGGCAGCTGGGGCCGGGCCAGCCCCAAAAGCCGGGCCCGGGCCCGGGCCTGCTTGCTCAGCCTTCCGTTGCCAGGGGCCTGAGCCTGGGGGCCTCCCCATGGGGAACACTGAATCCCGCGCCACGAGTCCCCCGACCGTCCCGGCGACAACGGCACCTTTCGCGGCTTTGTCCTAGCTGCCCAGTGAGAGACCAGTCTGTTTCCCCACAGAGGCCAGCCCCCTCCAGGGGCGCCCCGGCCGCCCGCCACGGCGGAGGTGGACGCCTGGCCACGGCGCATCCATGCACTTTGCTCGGGGAAAACTCCCCGGCGCTGCGGCTGTCGGCCGCGCCCCAAGTCGCGGCTCGTTCTCCGGGTGGCCGCGACATGCCCCGAGCGAGAATGGGCCCTGCTCCACGCGGAACTGGGCGCTGACCAGGGCTGCCCAACGCCGGCCAATTCTCACGAGTGTTCTGCCCAAATCGATCACGATTTGGGCAGAACGCTCGTGAGAATTGGCCGGAAAACACCCAAGAACACACTTCGGGCACCGGAGGGCCGCAGGGCGGCCCCCCCCCGAGGCCCTGTCCGGGATCGCGTGTCGTCGCGTTCCAGCACCGCCAGGAGGAGCTCCGGGAGGTGTGCCGCGGGGAGGCAGAGGCCTCCCGCTCCTCAGCCTCCGGGGGTCCCCTCTCTGGCGCCGGCAGCTGGCGCCGGGCCAGCCCCGAAAGCCGGGCCCGGGCCCGGGCCTGCTTGCTCAGCCTTCCGTTGCCAGGGGCATGAGCCTGGGGGCCTCCCCATGGGGAACCCTGAGTCCCGCGCCACGAGTCCCCCGAACGTCCGGGCGACAACGGCACCTTTCGCGGCTTCGTCCTAGCCGCGGAGTGAGAGTCCAGTCCGTTTCCCCACAGAGGCCAGCCCCCTCCAGGGGCGCCCAGGCCGCCCGCCACGGCGGAGGCGGACGCCCGGCCACGGCGCCTCCATGCACTCTGCTCGGGGAAAACACCCCGGCGCCGCGGCTGCCGGGCGCGCCCCATCGTCGCGGCTCGTTTTCCGGCTGGCCGCGACATGCCCCGAGCGAGAAAGGGCCCTGCTCCACGCGCAACTGGGCCCTGACCAGGGCTGCCCAACGCCGGCCAATTCTCACGAGCGTTCTGCCCAAATCGATCCCGATTTGGGCAGAACGCTCGTGAGAATTGGCCGGAAAACGCCCGGCGAACACACTTCGGGCACCAGAGGGCCGCAGGGCCGCCCCCCCGGGGCCCTGTCCGGGATCGCGTGTCGTCGCGTTCCGGCACCGCCAGGAGGAGCTCCAGGAGCTGGGCCCCGGGGAGGCCGACGCCTCCCGCTCCTCAGCCTCCGGGGTCCCCTCCGTAGCGCCGGCAGCGGGGGCCGGCCCAGCCCCGAAAGCCGGGCCCGGCCCCTGGTCTGCTTGCTCAGGCTTCCGTTGCCAGGCGCCTGAGCCTTGGGGCCTCCGCATGGGGAACCCTGAGTCCCCCGCCACGTGTCCCCCCGACGTCGCGGCGACAACGGCACCTTTAGCGGCTTCGTCCAGGCCGTGGAGTGAGAGATCAATCCGTTCCCCCACAGAGGCCAGCCCCCTCCACGGGCGCCCCGGCCGCCCGCCACGGCGGAGGCGGACGCCCGGCCACGCCTCCTCCATCTACTCTGCTTGGGGAAAACTCCCGGGCGCCGGGGCCGCCGGCCGCGCCCCATCTTCGCGGCTCGTTTTCCGGGTGGCCGCGACTTGCCCCGAGTGAGAAAGGGCCGTGCTCCACGCGGAACTTGGCGCTGACCAGGGCTGCCCAACGCCGTCCAATTCTCACGAGCGTTGTGCCCAAATCGATCCCGATTTGGGCAGAACGCTCTTGAGAAATGGCCGTAAAACGCCCGGCCAACACACTTCGGGCACCAGGGGGCCGCAGGGCCGCCCCCCCGGGGTCCTGTCCGGGATCGCGTGTCGTCGCGTTCCGGCACCGCCAGGAGGAGCTCCGGGAGGCGGGCCCCGGGGAAGACGACGCCTCCCGCTCCACAGCCTCCGGGGGTCCCCTCCCTGGCGCCGGCAGCGGGGGCTGGGCCAGCCCCGAAAGCCGGGCCCGGGCCCGGGCCTGCTTGCTCAGCCTTCCGTTGCCAGGGGCCTGAGCCTGGGGGCCTCCGCATGGGGAACCCTGAGTCCCGCGCCACGAGTCCCCCCGACCGTCCCGGCGACAGCGGCACCTTTCGCGACTTCGTCCCAGCCGCGGAGTGAGAGATCAATCCGTTCCCCCACAGAGGCCAGCCCCCTCCACGGGTGCCCCGGCCGCATGCCACGGCGGGGGCGGACGCCCGGCCACGGCGCCTCCATCAACTCTGCTCGGGGAAAACTCCGTGGCGCCGGGGCCGCTGGCCGCGCCACATCGTCGCAACTCGTTTTCCAGGTGGCCGCGACATTCCCCGAGCGAGAAAGGGCCCTGCTCCACGCGGAACTGGGCGCTGACCAGGGCTGCCCAACGCCGGCCAATTCTCACGAGCGTTCTGCCCAAATCGATCCCAATTTGGGCAGAACGCTCGTGAGAATTGGCCGGAAAATATCCGGCGAACACACTTCGGGCACCACAGGGCCGCAGGGTAGCCCCCCTGTGGCCCTGCCCGGGATCGCGTGTCGTCGCGTTCCGGCACCTCCAGGAGGAGCTCCGTGAGGCTGGTGTGGGCAAGTCGACGCCTCCCGCTCCTCAGACTCTGGTGGTCCCCTCCCTTCGCTGGCAGTTCGGGCCGGGCCAGCCCCGAAAGCCGGGCCCGGTCCAGGCCTGCTTGCTCAGCCTTCCGTTGCCAGGGGCCTGAACCTGCGGGCCTCCCCATGGGGAACCCTGAGTTCGCCGCCACGTGTCCCCCGACCGTCCCGGCCATCGGCCCCTTTCGTGGCTGCGACACAGCTGTGGAGCGACACATCCATTTGTTCCCCTAGAGAGGCCAAGCCCTTCCCGGGCGCCCTGGCCTCCCTCCAATGCGGAGCCGGATGCCCGACCACAGCCCCTCCATCAACTCTGCTCGGAGCAAGCTCCCCGACGCTGAGGCCCCCGGCCGGGCCCCATCGTCTCGGCGCATTTTCGGGTGGCTGCGACATACCCCGAGCAGAAAGGGTCCTGGGCCACGTGGAACAAGGCGGTCCCCATGGTTGTCCAACGCCAGCCAATTTTCATGAGCCCTCTGCCCAAATCGATCCCGATTAGATATGGACCCCCAACTCTATTGTGATATAATCATCGAGAAATCAGGAAAAAATATTCAATGTAACAAAAGACATTCTCCTCAATCAATGGTGCTGGGAAAACTGGACAGCGATATGTAGAAGAATGAAACTCGACCATTCTCTTACACCATACACAATGATAAACTCGAACTCGATAAAGGAGCTCAACGTGAGACAGGATTCTCTCAGAATCCTAGAGGAGTACATAGGCAGTAACCTCTTCGATATCAGCCACAGCAACTTCTTTCAAGATATGTCTCCAAAGGCCAAGGAAAGAAAAGCGAAAATGAACTTTTGGCACTTCATCAAGATCAAAAGCTTCTGCACAGCAAAGGGAACAGTCCACCAATCAAAAGGCAACCCACGGAATGGGAGAAGATATTTGTAAATGACAGTTCAGACAAAAGGTTGATATCCAGGATCTAGAAAGAACTTCTCAAACTCAACACACACAAAACAGATAATCATATCCAAAAATGGGCAGAAGATATGAACAGACACTCCTCCAACGAAGACATACAAATGGCTATCAGACACATGACAAAATGTTCATCATCACTAGCCATCAGGGAGATTCAAATGAAAACGACATTGAGATACCACCTGACACCAGTTAGAAAGGCCACAATTAGCAAGACAGGAAACAACGTGTGTTGGAGAGGATGTGGAGAAAGGGGAACCCTCTTACACTGTTGGTGGGAATGCAAGTTGGTGCAGCCACTTTGGAGAACAGTGTGCAGATGACTCAAGAAATTAAAAATAGAGCTTCCCTATGACCCTGCAATTGCACTGCTGGGTATTTACCCCAAAGATACAGATGGAGTGAAAAAAGGGCCATCTGTACCCCAATGTTTATAGCAGCAAAGGCCTCGGTCGCCAAACTGTGGAAAGAACCAAGATGCCCTTCAATGGACGAATGGATAAGGAAGATTTGGTCCATATACAAGATCGAGTATTATGCCTCCATCAGAAAGGATGAATACCAACTTTTGTAGCAATATGGACGGGAGTGGAAGAGATTATGCTGAGTGAAATAAGTCAAGCAGAGAGAGTCAATTATCATATGGTTTCACTTATTTGTGGAGCATAACAAAGAACAAGGAGGACATGGGGAGATGGAGAGAAGAAGGAAGTTGTGGGAAATGGGAAGGGGAGGTGAACCATGAGAGACTACGGACTCTGAAAAAGAACCTGAGGGTCTTGAATGGGTGGGGAGTGGGAGGTTGGGAGAACAAGGTGGTGGGTATTAGTGAAGGCACGTGTTGCATGGAGCACTGGGTGTGGTGCAAAAATAAGGAATACTGTTACGCTGAAAAGAAATAATATAGATAGATAGATAGATAGATATTGAAAGTGAAAAAAAAAGGAATGTGCTGAACCTACAGAGCAGAAGAAACCAGAATGCCTCCCTGACGCCACCCCCAATACCGGCGCCCCTGAGGAGCAGGAATGAGGAGTCTCACGGTCCTGCAGACTCACGTCCTCAACTCAGGCATCGGGATTGGTCATCACTGTGCCGGCAGATCCGGGCCGCCATGCCCCTGTGACCTAAACCTAACCCTCGGTTGGGTGTTCAGGCTTCAGTCCCCAGAGGACTGGCTCCCTAGCCCTCCAGACTGGGGACCCCATATTCCCAACGTAGGACTCTGGCTGCCACCCATGATGAAACTTGACCACATGGACCTTTGCAGAACGCTCCTTGCCGGAGAAACCTCCATGACCCCTAAAGCCAACCACATCTTCTGAGCACCCCCACACCACAATTCCTTAGCCTTACAGGCCACCAGAACAATGCCCTCAGCCCAGCCCTCCAGAGAGCCTGAGTCCGTGCTGGCACATCAGGCCTGCCATTCTCCCAGGACCAAACCCTAACCCTAGGTTGGGTGTTCAGGTTCTAGAACCCTGACACCCAATTCCACCCATGGGTGGGAGCATCAAACTGATGGCATGACTCAGCTTCTCAACCAGCAGGAGATTCCATTTGGTGCTCTCCAACACCCTCAGAGCCCTAGGAACCGGCCAAGCTGCCCTGAGGCCATTCCCGCCATCTTTGCACCTCCAGGCCAAAAACCCAGGGCCTGAGAAGCCTCCGGAGCCCTGCCCTCAACTCAGCCCTTCAGTGAGCCAATATCTGTGCTGGCAGATCCCACATGCCTTCTCCCTAAGACACAAACTTAACGCTAAGCCTAACCCTAATACTAACTCTAGCCCAGGTTGTGTGTTCAGGCATCCCTCCTCCATAGCCTGGTCCCCCAAACGGCCAGATGGGGGACCCCTGAGCTGCACCCCATAATTGCGCCTGATCCCAGGAGGAAACCCTGCCCTTTAGAAATGTGTTGAACCCGCAGAGCGGGAGAAACCTGCATGCCTCCCAGAGGCCACTGCCACTTCTGGCACACCCAAGGACCAGGAACCAGGACTCTCACAGTGCTACAGACTCACGCCCTCAACTCAGGCATTGGGAAGCATCACCACAGCGCCATCAGATCGGGGCTGCCATGCCCTTACAACCCTGCCCTAACCCTAGGTTGGGTGTCAGGCTTCTGTCCCCTGAGGACTGGACCCCTAGCCCTCCAGACTGGGGACCCTGCATTCCCAATGCAGGACTCTGGCTGCCACCCACGATGAAACTGGACCATATGGCCCTGTGCAGTATGCTCCTGGCCACAGAATCCCCCATGCCCCCTAAAGCCACCCACGCCTTCCAAGAAATGCCACACCACAAACCCAGAGCCTGACAGGCCACCAGAGCAATGCCCTCAACTCAGCCCTCCGGAGAACCTGAGCCGCACTGGCAGGCCTGCCATTCTCCCAGGACGAAACCCTAACACTAGGTTGGGTGTTCAGGCATTGGACCCAGAGGCCTGACACCCAATTCCTCCCATGGGTTGAGCATCAGACTGTTGGCAGGACTCAGTTCTCAGCCAGGAGGAGACCTTTTCATTTGGTGTTCTCTCACACCCTCAGAGCAGTAGCAACCAGCCATTCTCCCTTGAGGCCATTCCCACCAGCTTTGCTCCTCCAGGCCAAGAACCCAGGGCCTGAGGAGCCTCCTGAGTCCTGCCCTCAACTCAGCCCTTGGGTGAGCCCGTATCTGTGCTAGCAGATCCGACATGCCCTGTCCCTAAGCCTAACACTAACCATAATACTAAACCAAGCCCAGGTTGTGTGTTCAGGCGTCCATACTCTGACTCCTGGTCCCCAAGGCCCCAGATGGGGGACCCGTGAGCGATACCCCATCATTGAACCTGACACCAGGAGGAAACCATGCTGTTTAGAATTGTGCTGAACCCACAGAGCGGGATAAATTTGAATGTCTCCCTGAGGCCACCCCACTTCCAGCGCCCCGAAGGACCAAGAACCAGGAGTCTCATGGTCCTGCAGACACACGCTCTGAACTCAAGCATTGGGATGGGTCACCACAGCGCCAGCAGATTGGGGCTGCAATGCCCCTACAACCTAACCCTCACAGCAGGACTCACCCTCTCAGCCAGAAGGTGACCTTTCATTTCGTGCTATCTAATGCCCTGAGAATTGTAGAAACTGGCATGCTCCCCTGAGGTGATTTCCAACATCTTTGCCCGTACAGCCCAAAACCCCAGTGCCCGAGGAGCCTCCTGAGTCCCGCCCTCAACTCAGCCCTTGGGTGAGCTGATATCTGTGCTTGCATATCCGACATGCCTTGTCCCTAAGACATAACCTTAACCCTAATCCTAATACTAACCCTAGCCCAGGTTCGTGCTCAGGCATCATCCTCCCACAACTGGTCCTCAAAACCCCAGATAGGGGACCCCTGAGTTGCACCCCATAATTGCACATGATCCCAGCATGAACCGTGCCGTTTAGAAATGGGCTGAAGCCACAGAGCAGGAGAAGCCTGCAAGTCTCCCTGAGGCCAAAGCACTTCTGGACCCTCCCAAGGACTGGGAACCAGAGTCTAAAGGTCCTGCAGACATAGCCTCAACTCAGGCATCAGGATGGGTCACCACAGCATCGGCAGATCGGGGTTACCATGCCCCAAAGACTTAACCATAATGCTAGGATGGGTGTTTATGCTTCGATCCACAGAGGCCTCGCTCCCTAGCCGTCCAGACTGGGGACCCTGTATTTGCAATGCTGGACTCCGGCTGCCACCCACAAGGAAAATGGCCCACATGGCCCTGTGCAGTACGCTCCTGGCCGGAGAAACCTCCATGCCCCCTAAAGACACCCACACCTTCCGAGGACCCACACACCACCGCCCAGTGCCTGATGGGCCACCAGAGCAATACCCTCAACTCAGCCCTCCGGAGAGCCTGAGTCCGCACTGGCACCTCAGGCCTGCCATGCTCCCAGGACCAAACCCTAATACCCTAGCTCAGGTGGTCAGGCTCTGGACTCCAGAGGCCTGATACCCAATTCCATCCCAGTGGATAGGATCATCAGACTGATGGCAGGACTCAGCCTCTCAGCCAGGAGAATAAATGAAATAAACCATTTCATTTAGTGCTATCTAACACTCTCAGAGACCTAGAAACCAGCATGCTCCCCTGAGGCCATTCCCACCATCTTTACCTTCTAGGAAAAATACCCAGGGCCTAAGGAGCCTCCTGAGTCCCGCCTTCAACTCAGCCCTTGGGTGAGCCCATATAAGTGTTACCAGATCCAACATGCCTTGTCCCTAAGACATAACCCTAACCCTAATCTTTTTTATTTTTTTTAAGATTTTATTCATTTCTTTGACAGAGACAGATCAGAAGAAGGCACAGAGAGGACGAAGCACGCTCCCTGCGGAGAAGAGAGCCTGATGTGGGTCTCGATCCCAGGACCCTCAGATCATGACCTGAGCGGAAGGCAGAGGCTTTAACCAACTGAGCCACCCAGGCGCCCCACCTTAACACTAATCTTAACACTAACCCTAACCACAAAACCTAACCCTAACCTCTAAACCTAACATAACAACCTCGGAGCAGTAGAAACCATCATGCTCCCCAGAGGCGATTCCCACCTTCTTTGCCCCTCCAGTCCAAAAATCCAGGGCCTGAGGAGACTCCTGAGTCCCGCCCTCAACACAGCCCTTGGGTGAGTCCATATCTGTGCTGGCAGATCTGACATGCCTTGTCCCTAAGACATACGCCTAACCCTAAGCCTAACCCTAAACCTTACCTCTAACCCTATCCCCTAACTCCTAACCCTAAACCCAACCCTAACCCTAACCCCTAACAACTAACCCTAACACTCTCCGATCCTCTATCCCTAACCCTAACCCTCCAGACTGGGGATTCCAAAGTCACAACACAGGACTCTGCCTGCCCTCCAGAAAGAAAGGTGCATGAGCACCTAAACACACCCGCCATTGGAAATGCCCCAGACATAATGCCAGATTCTGCCACAACGCCAGATGCATGTCATCCACTCAGCCCTGAGGGAGCCCGCCTCAACACAGCATATCAGCAGCATATCAGAACTGCCATGCCCCTAGGCCTTAACCCTAACCCTAGGTTGGGTGTACAGTCTTCCGTACCCAGAGACCTAGCCCCCAAACCCGCCAGATTGTGGATGCATGAGACTCACTCTGGCAGTCTGGAGGCTGCCTATGCTGTTACAGTGCCATTTGGAGCTACTTAGACCTCAGAGCAAAAGATAACTTCATGCCCCCCAAGGCAAGCCCCAGCATCTGAGCCCCTCCTGAACACAAACCCAGATTCACACTAGCCACCTATCACCGACCCTCAACTCAGGCCACCGGGGAGTCCGCCTCAGCACTGGCAGATTGGGCCTGTCGCACCCCAAGACCTCAACCTTAGTTTGAGTTTCCAGGCTTCCATCCCAAGAGGCCTAGCCTCCAGGCCCCCTGGATTAAGGACCCCTGAGTGACATTGCAGGACTCCAACAGCCACGCAGGATGAAACCTTGCAGTTTGGAGCTGCTGAATACTCAGAGGGTGAGAAACCTTCAAGCCCCCGTAAAGCTATCCGCACAATTTGCGGCACCCCAGGCCAGAAAGCTGTTTTCTATGAAGCTACCGGACACATGCCCTCAACTCAGCCCTGAGGGGAGCCCATCTCAGCGCCGGCAGATTGGGCCTGCCATGACCCTGGACCCTAACCCTAACCCTAGGTGGGGTATACAGCCTTCCGTGCCCAGAGGCCTGTACCCAAGCCCATCAGACTGGGGATGACTGAGACTCCCGCCAGCACTCCTCCAGCCTCCTAGGGCAAAATGGTGCCATTTGGAACTGTGCAGGAACCTCAGAGCAGGAGAAAGCTGCATGCCCCCCAAGAACACCACTAGCTTCTTTGCCCCCGCAAACACAAACACAGACCTCAAGTCCTGCCTGATTCCCACCCTCCATTCGGCCTATCCAGGAGACCACCTCAATTGCAGCAGATCGGGCCTGCCATGTCCCTAAGACTTAACCCTAACCCTAGTTTGGATTTTCAGGCTTCCATCCCAAGAGGCCTGGCCCCCACGCCCCCCAGATTAAGGACTTCTGAGCAACACCACAGGACACAGCCTGTCACACAAGTGGAGACCTTGTGGTATGGAGCTGCAATGAACCCTCAGATGGGGAGAAACTTTCATGCCACCCTAAAGCCACCCCAATAATCAACAGCCACTCTGGCCATAGAGCTGGATTCCATCCCGCCACCAAATGCATACCCTCAACTCAGCCCATACGGGATCCCGCCTCAGCACTGGCAGATCGGGCCTGCCATTGCCCCTAGGCCCTAACCCTAACACAAGTTTGGGTGTTCAGTCTTCCATTCTGAGGGTCCAGGCAACAAAATCCCCTGGATTAAGGAATCTTGACATACACCTCAGGACTCCGCTTGCCACACAGTAGGAACCTGTGCCTTGGAGTTGTGCTGAACCCTCAGAGGGGGAGAAACTTGCCCCTCTAAAGGCACTCCCATCATCTGCACCCGTCCCCCCGGCCATAAACCAGATTCTGCTGAGCTGCTGGACGCATGCCATAAATTCAGACCCTAGGGCGCCCCACCTCAACATAAGCAGATCGGGCCACCATGCCCCTAGGCCCTTACCAGAACCCCTCTTTAGGTTTTCAGGCTTCCATCCCAGGGGGCCTGCCTCCCATGTCCCCCCAGATTAAGGTCTACTGAGCGCCACCACGGGACTCCACCTGGCACTCATGAGGAAAACTTGTGGTTTAGAGCTGCACTGAACACTCAGACGGGGAGAAACCTGCAAACCCCCGTAATGCCACCCCACCATGAGTCACCCCCATGGCCATAAAACCAGATTCTCCTGCGATGCCAGATCTATGCCCTCAACTCGACCCTTAGGGGAGCCCGCATCAGCACCGGCACATTGGACCTGCCATGCCCTTCGGCCCTAACCATAAACCTAGGTGGGGTGTACAGGCTTTCATGAACAGAGGCCTGTCCCCCAAGCCCGCCAGATTGGGCACCTCCGAGATTCATGCCAGTAGAGACTAAGGATTCCTCAGTGACACCCCAGGACTGCGTCTGCCACACAGGAGGAAACCATGCCATTTGGAGCTCTGCAGAACCCTCAGGGTAGGAGAAACCTGCATGCAACCCTGAGGTCACGCCCACCTTCTGTGGCATCCCTGGACACAAACTCTGAGTCTGACATGCCACCTGATACCCACCCTGAAGTCAGCCCACCAGGGAGCCCACCTCAGCAGTAGCAGATTGAGCATGCCATGCCCCTACGCCCTTACCGTAGCTCTAGTTTCTGATTTCGGGCTTCCATCCCAAGAGGCCTGGCCCCCAAACTCCCCAGATTCAGGACCCCCCTGTAACAAGGCAGAAACCTGAATGCCATGCAGGGGGAAGCCATGACATTTGGAGCTCCAAAGTTTCCTCAGAGAGGGAGAAACCAGCATGCCCCTCTAAAGCCACCCCCACGATCAGCCGTCCCTCTGGCCAGAAACCCTGACTCTTCTGCATTGCAGGATGCATTTCCTCAACTCAATTCTGAGGGTATCTCACCTCTGTGTCGGCTGATCAGGCCTGTCCTGCCCAGCCCATTACCCTTAACCCTATGTTGCATTTTCAGGCTTCCTTCCCCAGGGGCCTATCCACCAAGCCCTCTAGATTGGTAAACTTGGAGCCACACTGTAGGAGTCCCCCTGCCACCCAGCAGGAAACTTGTCCCTTTGGAGCTGTGCAGAACCCTCAGAGCCAGAGAAACCTGCATGACCCCATTAGGACTCCCCCACATTCTGCAGCCCCCTGGCCACAAACCCAGAGCCTGATTCACCACCTGACCCCCATTCTCAACTCAGCTCCTTGGGGAACTCACCTCAACACCAGAAGTTCGGGCCTGCCACGCCACTAGCTCAGCTCTGCTCATGGACACCACCAGCTCTAGGCAGACCTAGAACTCCCCTGTCTGCGGCAAAGCTCTGGGATCCCCCCTCCTTCTTCCCAATTTACACTGGCCCAGGCATTCATGAGAAAGGGGAAGGCTACCTCTTGAATGCTTAATACCTCCTTTCCTCTTCAGCCCTATTTCTCTCCACTTACCTTTGCACCTGGGCAAACTGAAAGTAACATATCAATGGAACATGTACATGCTCTGAGATCTAAATCTTTCATGGCAACTTTCTGAGGGCTCCTTATGCAATAGGAAACTAGTGTATCCTGCCAGAGAGTGTTTCATAATGAACAGCGACAGAACAGGAGAGCAAAAGTCATTCCAGTTTTACCTCAGTCTTCATGAAGTAGAACATGGTCTTCTTTTCTTCATTGACTTCAATTCCAATTCGTTTCCATGCAATGTTCATTCCTCTCCTTCAGGGGTAGGATTTTGTGATTCCTCACCTGCATAGAACACCCAGAGCTCATCACAACAAGTACTCTCCCTAATAGCTGTCACCCACTTAACCCTTCGCCCCACACCCCTGCCCCCTAGCAACCCTCGATTTTGCTCTAGGTTAGAGTCTGTTTCCTCATTGGCCTTTCTCTCCTCACTATGTTCATCTGTTTTCTTTCTGAAATTCCATAGAGGTCAAGATATAGGCTATTGGTCTTTTCTGACTGATTTTACTTAGCTAAATCCACTGTAGATCCATCCACATCCTTGCAGATGGTAAGATTTCATCCTTTTTGAACCTGGATCCTATTCCATTAAGAAGATGTGGGAGAATGAATACACACACACACACACACACACACACACATATGATATATACGAGTGATATATATATATCACTCATCAGTGAATGGACATTTGGTCTCCCTCCATTGTTTTACAATGGTTGAAAATGCTGCTGTAAATATCACGGTGCTTATACCCCACTGAATGTGCATTTTTGTCCCCTTTAGGGAAATAACTAGGAGGGCAATTGCTGGATCCTACTGTTGTTCAGTTCTTAGCTTTTGGAGGACACACTGTATTCTTTCCAAGAGTGGCTGCAACAACACGCATGCCCACCAACAATGTAGGAGGGTTCCGGTTTTGGGTTTGTTTTTTTTTTTTTTTTTAGATTTTATTTATTTATTTGACAGAGGTCACAAGTAGGCAGAGAGGCAGGCAGAGAGAGAGGACGAAGCAGACTCCCCGCTGAGCAGAGAGCCCAATGCGGGGCTCAATCTCAGGACCCTGAGACCATGACCTGAGCCGAAGGCAGTGGCTTAACCCACTGAGCCACACAGGTGCCCCCGAGGGTTCCACTTTAAACAGAACATTCCCTGCCAGCAATTTCCTAAGGAGGAAATATAAAACCTGTGGGAAAACCTGACTCACTGAGCATCAGGAAAGCAGCCACAGAAATTCAGCCCAGGGTTCCTGACACCAAGTCCCTTGAAGCCACCAGAGTGCCTTTATCCAGGGAAATTCCCAAAGACTCTCCTTCTGACTTCACTACCCATGAAACTGCAGAGAAAATACAGCATGTCCAACCATATATAGCCGTTTGAGTGAACCTAGGAAGACAAGCATCCCTTTTAAATTGTCCAAGACTCCTTGGAATCATTTTGAATTTTCCCTCTGCCCTCATTGGAACTCTTTGGATTCAAAGACGAATCCATTAGGATACATCACCTTGGACAAAGAAGAAGCCATCATCCAAGTCTCTATCTGACCACAAACAGCCACCTCACTCTAGATGCCAGCCGTTCCACCAGAGCCTAGGCCCAGTGGAGTAAACACTGTTCGATGAAGGAATACTTTCTATGTTCAAAAGGCACACCAAGTCAATCTCACCTTCCCTTTCGAATCCAAGGGATTTCCTAGGAAAGAGATGTTCCAAATACCTTTGTAAGCCAGAAATAAACAGAGAAAATGAGATCCCTGCCAGGTGCTCCCTGCAGAGAAACTCAGGAGCTCTGGCACCCGCACGAGATTGCTTACAGCTGGTTCAGTGTGCCATTTGTGAGCTCCACTGGAGACAAGAGAAAAGCCCAGGAAATTTGGGGTGAAAGGGAATTTTTACCTGCCATCCTGGCATGGATGTGGCATTGTGACCCACAGGCCTGCTGTTTTCTCTGAACACTGACGTCCTGGGACAAGCTGCATGACTGACTCAGACGCTGACTTCCAAACTTCAGGTCTCATGGAGCCAGAGTTAAGAAGGGTTGTCAGGTGCAGATAAGCAGGTGTCTCCCACCTAAAGCCTGCACACCTGCTCTGATTCCTGGGAGAAGGAGAGACACAGGCTTGTTTCTTTCTTTCTTTCTTTTTTTTTTTTTAATGAGAGGATCAGCAATTTTTTTTTATTTGTTTATTTGACAGACAGAGATCACAGATAGGCAGAGAGGCAGCCAGAGAGAGAGGAAGGGAAGCAGGCTCCCTGCTGAGCAGAAAGCCTGATGCGGGGCTCGATCCCAGGACCTTGGGATCATGACCTGAGCCGAAGGCAGAGGCCTTAACCCACTGAGCCACCCAGGCGCCCCCACAGGCTTGTTTCTTAACTGGTCATTCACTTCCCTCTCAAGCTGGTCAATGCCCTTGTCCTTTTTGGAGAAACAAACATACTTTTCCAAACAAACACTCAGCTCCTCGGTTCCAAATGCACCATGAGTCGGGTTTGGTTCCCCTGTTTCCAGAGCCCAACTGGGAGGACCCTCCTGAACCATCCTGACAGCACATTACCAGCAAACCTGGGGATAGAGGGCACAATGCTGAGTGGGGGACAGGCTCCATCAATTCTTACCACCACCCTTGAGCCTGGAGAAACAGAGACTATACAGCTCACCACTCCGTCCTGTAAAAATAAGCTGTAGTGCCTCACGTTTCAGGGTCTCTCACCGGGCACCTCCGCCCTGCCTTCAGAGCCAGCAAGCTGCACTGACTCCTCTTCAGGTGTGTTTCCCATGGCAGCTCGCCGCTGCCTCCAGTGGTGGCAAGCAGCATCGCCATGCCTTCCAGGGTATCTCACACCACGGCTCACCACTCCCTCCAGTGGAGTGAACTGGCACTGCCGGGCCTTCCATAGACTCATTTTTTTTTTTATTTGTTTATTTACAGCATAAGAGTGTTCATTGTTTTGGCATCACACCCAGTGCTCCATGCAGTACGTGCCCTCCCTATTAACCACCACCTGATTCCTCAAACTCCCACCCCACCCTGCCCCTCCAAAACCCTCTGGTTGTTTTTCAGAGTCCATAGTCTCTCATGGTTCATCTCCCCTTCCAGTTTCTCTCAACTCCCTCTCCTCTCCATCTCCCTATGTCCTCCGTGTTATTTGCTATGCTCCACAATTAAGTGAGACCATATGATACATGACTCTCTCTCTGCTTGACTTATTTCGCTCAGCATAATCTCTTCCAGTCCCGTCCATGTTGCTACAAAAGTTGGGTATTCATCCTTTCTGATGGAGGCATAATACTCCATTGCGTATATGTACCACATCTTCCTTATCCATTCATCCGTTGAAGGGCATCTTGGTTCTTTCCACAGTTTGGTGAGCATAGCCATTGCTACAATAAACATTGGGGTACAGATGGCCCTTCTTTTCACTACATCTGTATCTTTGGGGTAAATACCCAGCAGTGCAATTGCAGGGTCATAGGGAAGCTCTAGTCTTAATTTCTTGAGGAATCTCCACACTGTTCTCCAAAGTGGCTGCACCAACTTGCATTCCCACCAACAGTGTAAGAGGGTTCCCCTTTCTCCACATCCTCTCCAACAATCGTTGTTTCCTGTCTTGCTCATTTTGGCCATTCTAACTGGTGTCAGGTGGTATCTCAATGTGGTTTTAATTTGAATCTCCCTGATGGCTAGTGATGATGAACATTTTTTCATGTGTCTGATAGCCATTCGTAGGTCTTCGTTGGAGAAGTGTCTGTTCATATCTTCTGCCCATTTTTGGATATGATTATCTGTTTTGTGTGTGTTGAGTTTGAGAAGTTCTTTCTAGATCCTGGATATCAACCTTTTTTCTGAACTGTCATTTGCAAATATCTTCTCCCATTCCGTGGGTTGCCTTTTTGTTTGGTGGACTGTTTCCTTTGCTGTGCAGAAGCTTTTGATCTTGATGAAGTGCCAAAAGTTTATTTTCGCTTTTGTTTCCTTGGCCTTTGGAGACATATCTTGAAAGAAGTTGCTGTGGCTGATATCGAAGAGGTTACTGCCTATGTTCTCCTCTCGGATTCTGATGGATTCCTGTCTCATGATGAGGTCTTTTATCCATTTCGAGTGTAAGAGAATGGTTGATTTTCATTATTCTACATATAGCTGTCCAGTTTTCCCAGCACCATTGATTGAAGAGACTGTCTTTTTTTCCATTGAATATTTTTTCCTGTTTTGTCGAAGATTATTTCACCGTGGAGTTGAGGGTCCATATCTGGGCTCTCCACTCTGTTCCACTGGTCTATGTGTCTGTTTTTATGCCAGGACCACGCTGTCTTGGTGATTGCAGCTTTGTAGTAAAGCTTGAAATCGGGTAACGTGATGCCGCCAGTTTTGTTTTTGTTTTTCAACATTGCCTTAGCAATTTGGGGTCTCTTCTGATTCCATACAAATTTTAGGATTATTGGCTCCAGCTCTTTGAAAACTACCGGTGGAATTTTGATCGGAATGGCATTAAAAGCATAGATTGCTCTAGGCAGTATAAACATTTTAACAATGTTTATTCTTCCAATCCAAGAGCATGGAATTGTCTTCCATCTTTTTGGGTCTTCTTCAATTTCTTTCATGAGTGTTCTGTAGTTCCTCGAGTAGAGTTCCTTTACCTCTTTGGTTAGGTTTATTCCCAGGTATCTTATGGTTCTTGGTGCTCTAGTAAATGGAATCGATTCTCTAATTTCCATTTCTGTATTTTCATTGTTAGTGTATAAGAAAGCCACTGATTTCTGTACATTGACTTTGTATCCTGCCACGTTACTGAATTGCTGTATGAGTCTAGTAGTTTGGGGGTGGAGTCTTTGGGGTTTTCCATATAAAAAATCATGTCATCTGCGAAGAGAGAGAGTTTGACTTCTTCCTTGCCAATTTGGATACCTTTTATTTCTCTTTGTTGTCTGATTGCCGTTGCTAGGACTTCTAATACTATGTTGAACAAGAGTGGTGAGAGTGGGCATCCAAGCCCATTAGAATAACGTCAGACCTTTTCACAGAGACCAGGCAAGCCAGGAAGGGCTGGCAAAATATATTCAGAGTACTAAATGAGAAGAACATGCAACCAAGAATTCTCTATCCAGCAAGACTGACATTTAAAATGGATGGAGAGATAAAGAGTTTCCAAGACCGGCAAGGCTTAAAAGACTATGCAACCACCAAGCCGACACTGCAGGAAATATTAAGGGGGGTCCTATAAAAGAGAAAAAATCCTAAGAATATCATTGAACAGAAATATAGAAACAATCTACAGACAGAAAGACTTCAAAGGCAACATGACATGAATCAAAACCTATCTCTCAATAATCACTCTCAATGTGAATGGCCTAAATGCGCCCATAAAACAACACAGGGTTGCAGATTGGATAAAACGACAGGACCCATCCATATGTTGTCTACAAGAGACCCATTTTGAACCTAAGGATACACCCAGACTGAAAGTGAACGGATGGAGAAGCATCTTTCATGACAATGGGCCTCAAAAGAAGGCCGGGGTAGCGATTCTCATATCAGATAAATTAGATTTTAAACTAAAGACTGTAGTCAGAGATACAGAAGGACACTCCATAATTCTTAAAGGGACTATCCGCCAAGATGATCTAACAATTGTGAATATCTATGCCCCCAATATGGGAGCACCCAATTCCATAAGAAAACTATTAATCGTGCTCGCTTTGGCAGCACATATACTAAAATTGGAAAACTATTAATCAAGATAAAGAGTCATATTGATATGAATACAATAATAGTAGGAGATCTTCATACGCCTCTCTCAAAAATAGACAGATCATCGAAGCAGAAAATTAAAAAAGAAATAAGAGCATTGAATGAAACATTGGACCAGATGGACCTCATAGACATATACAGAACATTCCACCCTAAAACAACAGAATGCCCATTCTTCTCAAGTGCACATGGAACCTCCTCCAGAATAGACCACATACTGCGTCATAAGGATTGAGGATGCCTGATACTCATGCTGGGAATCTGCCTGCCACGCAGGGCACCGCTGTGCTGTTTGGAGCTGCGCTGAACCCTCAGAGCTGGAGAAACTTCCATGCACCCCTGAAGTCACCCCCAGGTTATGCGAACGTCTGGACACACACCTAGAGGCTAAGACCCCGTCTGACACCCGAGCTCAACTCAGCGCACCAGGGCACCTGCCTCTGCACTGGCATATCAGGTCTACCATGGCCCTAGGCCTTAACCCTATCCCTAATTTTGGTTTTCAGGTATCATCCCCAAGAGTCCTGACCCCAAGACCCCAAGATTAAAGAATCCTGAGTGACACCTCAGGACTCTGTCCACCATGCAGGAGGAAACCATGCTGTTTGGAGCTGTGTCGAATCCTCAGAGCGGGAGAAACCTGCACGGTTCACCCGAGGCTATCCCCCACCCTCTGCGCACTATTGGGCCACAAATGTGGAGGCTGGCACTCAGCCTACCTACCACCCAGGAGGAAACCGTGCCATTTGAAACTGACTAGAACACTCAGAGTGGGAGAAACTGCATGCCTCCCTGAGCACAACCCCCTCCTTCAGCGGTCCCCTGACCACAAACCTGGACCCTCTCATGCCACCGGACCTCTGCCCTCAATTCATCCCCCTGGGATCCCTTCTCAGTGCCAGCAAATTGGGCCTGCCATGCCCCTGACCCTAACCTTAAGCCTAGGTTGCTTTTTCAGTCTTCATCCCCAGAGGCTGGTCCCCCAATTCCTCCATATTTGGACCCCTGAGCCACAACCCAGTGCTCTGTCTGCCACCCGGGAGGAAACCCTTCTGTTTGGAGCTGCACAGAACCATCGGAATGGGAGAAATCTTCATGCTCCCTGAAGCCACCTCCACCTTCGGCCACCCCCCAGGCACAAACCCAGATCGTAATGCACCACCTGACCATGGCCCTCAACTCAGTACCCCAGACATCTAGCCTCAGCACCAGCAGATCAGGCCAGCCATGCCCCTGTGCTCTTTTCCAAGCCCTAGGTTGTGTTTTCAGTCTTCTGTCCTCTGATGATTGACACCAAAGCTCCGCTGATGGGTTACACCTGAACTACACCAGAATATTTCTTGGCCCCCTGAGGCTATCCCACTTTCAGCACCCCCCGTTCACACCTGGATCTTAACACTCACACTGACCCACGTCCTCAACTCTGCTCCCCAGGTCACTCCTCTCAGGGTGGCCTATTGAGACTGACATGACCCTCAGCCCTAACCAAAACTTAGGTACATTTTCTGTCTTGTGTCCCAAGAATACAGGTACCAAAGCCCCACATATGTGGGACCCCTGAGAAATGCCAGAGGACTCTGTCTTCAACCCAGAAGGAAACAGTAGAATTGGAACTCTGCCAAGGACTGAGAGCAGGAGAAATCTGCCTTTCCCCCCAGGGCCACCAACCCGGAGCCTGACTCAGACTGGCCCATGTTCTCTACTCAGTCCCCGTGAGAGCTCTGCACAGCACCAGCAAATCAGGCCTGTCATGTTGCTGGGACCTAGCCCTAACCCTACGTTGGGGTTTCATGCTCTGTCCCCAGAGGACTGGCACCCAAGTCCCACGGATGGGGACCCCTGAGCAATATTTGAGATCTCTGCCTGCCACCCAGAAGGAAACCATACCATTTGGGACTCTGCAAAGGATTCTGAGCAGGAGAAATCTGCCACGCACCACTGAGTTCACCCAGAGTCAGCAGCTGGACACAAACCTGAACCTGACATTTACTCTATCCATCCCTCTGTACTCAGCCCTCTGGATAGCTTCCCACACCACCATCAGATTGGGCCTGACATGCTCCTAACACCTAACTGAAGCTTAGTTTGTGTTCTGAGCATTCAATTCTTAGGGGTCTGGCTCCCTACCCCACAGACTGGGGTCACCTTAGCCATACCACAGGACTCATCCTAACACACAGGAGGAAAGCGTGCCATGTAGACCTCTAGAAAGTATTCAAAGCAGGATAAAATGCCTGCCCATCTGAGCCTATACCAGCAAACCCCCAATTTCAGTGGCCTCTAGGTCACAAACCCTGTGCCTGACCAGAACCAGAACACTCATCCTTAATTCCAGCCTCTAGGAACCACACACACTGTCAGCTGTTTGGGCCTGCAATGTCCTTTGGCCCTAACTCTATCCCTAGCTTGGGTTCTCATGTCTCCGTCCCCTAAGGGTGGGCTCCAAAGCCCTAGGATTTGGGGATGCCTGAGCAATACCACAGGACTCAGCCTCACACCCAGATGGAAATCTTTCCATAATGGACTCCAGTAAGTATATAGGTCAGTATAAATATGAAGGCCCATCTGTGTCCATCCCAGTGAACTCCCACATTCAAGGGCTCATGGATTGAAACCCTGAGCCGGACACTCACCCTGACCCATGTCCTCAACTCAGCCCTCCAGGACGCTCACCACACGGTTGGCAATTCAGACCTTCCATTTTCCTAGGTCCTAACCCTAACCCTATTTGGAGTTCTGAGAGGTCCATCTGTAGAGGCCTGGATCCCAAGCCCCGGGTATTGGGAACACTTTAGCAAAACCAGAGGATCAGCCCGCCACACAAAAGGAAACTCCTTTTTTTACTCCAGACTGGATTCAGAGCATGAGACATCTGAATGCAAACCTGAGACAATGTCAGTGAACCTACACTTCCATCCACCCTCTGAAGACAATCCCTGAGCTTGATACACACCCTAAATCTCCATTGTATCTCAGACCTTGTGAAAATCTCCACAGTTCTGGCTGATTGTATCTTCTAGGCTTCTGGGCCTTAATCCAACGGAAGGTCTAGACATGGGTGAAAATATGAACAGATATTTCTCCAATGATGACACGCATGTGACCAACAGATATATACATAAATGTTCTATATCACATGGCTTCTGGGAAATGCAAATCTAAACCACATTGAGGTGTCCTATCACACCAGGCAGAATGTCTAAAGTTAACAGGACATGAAACCACAAATATTGGTGAGGATGCAGAGAATGGAGAACCCTCCTACACTCCTGGTTGGAATGCAGACTGTTATATCCACTCTGGAAAACAGTACGGGGTTTCCTCAAGAAGTTAAAAGTAAAGTTACCCTAAAACACAGCAATTTCACTACAGGGCTTTTACCACAAAAATAGAGATGTAGGGGAAAGAACTGGCACCTGCACCCCAGTGTTCATCGCAACAATATCCACTCTAGATAAACTATGGAAAGAACCCAGATATCTATGGACAGAGGAATGGATAAAAAAGATGTGGTTCATATATTCAATGGAATATTCCTCAGCCATCAGAAAGGATGAATACTTACCATCACATCAACCTGGATGGGTCTGGAAGATATTATGCTGAGTAAAATATGTCCATGAAAGAAACACAATTATCATAGGGTTTCACTCATATGTGAAATATCAGAAACAGGGCAGAGAACCGTAGGCAAAGGAAGGGGAAACAGAATGGAAGTCATCAGAGATGGGGAAAAAACCATGATAGACTCTTAACTATAGCAACCAACTGAGGGTTGCTGGATGGGGGGTGGGGGGGTAACTGGGGTGATGGGCATTAAGGAGGGCACGTGATGCAATACACATCTGATATATTATTTAACACTACATCTGAAAATAATGATGTATGATAAGTTGGCTCATTGAATTCAAATAAAAAATGAAAGAACTCAAATAAACTACCCTAACAATTTGTATGGAATCACAAAAGATACTGAACAACCAGCACAATGTTATGAAGAAAAACAAAGCTGGAGGCGTCACAATTTCATATTTCAAATTATACTACAAAGCTGCGTTCATCCTCACAGTATGGGACTGGCAAAAAAAAAAAAAAAAATACACACAGTGACCAAGGAAACGGAATAGAAGCTCAGACATCAGCCCACAATCTCGTGCCCAATTAATCTTCTGCAAAACAGGCAAAACTATTAAAAGGGAAAAGGACAGTTTCTACAACAAATGGTGTTGGGAAAACTGAACAGCTATGCACAAAACAATGAAATTAGACTGCTTTCTTACACCATATGGACAAATAAACTCAAAACAGTTTCAAGACCTCAATGTGAGACCTTAAATCATAAAAATCCTACAAGAGGGCACAGACAGTAACTTCTCTGACATGAACCATACATTTAATAGACATGCCTCCTAAGGCAAAGGAAACAAAAGCAAAAATAAACTACTAGAGCTCCATCAATATAAAAACTTACCGCACAGCAGAACAGCAATGAAAATGTAATAAATAGAATACAACGTACTTAATAGGAGAAGATGTTTGCAAATATCATGTGCAATAAAGGGGTAGTGTCCAAAATATGTAGAACTGATACAACGCAACAACCAAAAAACAAAAAATCCAATTAAAAAATAGACAGAAGGGGCGCCTGGGTGGCTCAGTGGATTAAGCCGCTGCCTTTGGCTCAGGTCATGATCTCAGGGTCCTGGGATCGAGCCCCGCATCGGGCTCTCTGCTCTGCAGGGAGCCTGCTTCCTCCTCTCTCTCTGCCTGCCTCTCTGCCTACTTGTGATCTTTCTCTCTGTCAAATAAATAAATAAAATCTTTAAAAAAAAATAGACAGAAGACATGAACAGACATTGCTCCAAAGAAGACATACAGATGGCCAACAGTCACGTGAGAAGATGTTCACATCAGCCATCAACAGGAAAATCCAAATGAAAAGGTCCATGAGATATTACCTCATACTATCAGAATGGCTAACAGCACCAGCACAAGAAAAGAAATGTTGGGAGGATGTGGGTAAAAGGGAACCCTCTTGCACTGTGGTGGGAATGCTAGCTGCGGCAGACCCTGTGGAAAACAGTATCACTGTTCCTCAAAACGTTAAATATTAGAACTACCTTATAATCCAGCAATCACACTACCGGGTGATTACCCGACGAATATGAGAACAGTAAATCAAAAGGATACATGTGCCCCTATGTTTCATGCAACATTAATTAAAATATTACAATATGGAAACAATCCAAGTATTTCTTGAAAACATGATAAATGAGATGATAAGTGTACACACACACACAGACACACACACACACAGTGCGAAATTACTCAGCCATAAAAAATGAAATCTTGCCATTTGCAGACACATGGATGGAGCTAGAGAATACTATCCTAAGTGAAATCAGTCAGTCAGAGAAAGACAAAGGCCTTTGGATGTCACTCTTCCATGGAATTTAGGAAACAAACATACATAAATAAAGGAGAAAGAAGATACAAAACAAAAACCGACTCTGTGGTTACCAGAGTGGAAGTGGATGGAGGGATGAGTGATATAGATGACGGGGTCTAAGAGTACAATTTTCTTTTTTTTTTATTTGTTTATTTTCAGCATAACAGTGTTCACTGTTTTTGCACCACACCCAGTGCTCCATGCAGTACGTGCCCTCCCTATTACCCACCACCTGGTTCCCCAACCTCCCAACCCCCGCCCTTCCAAAACACTCAGGTTGTTTTTCAGAGTCCATAGTCTCTCATGGTTCATCTCCCCTTCCAGGTTCCCTCAACTCCCTCTCCTCTCCATCTCCCCATGTCCTCCGTGTTCTTTGTTATGCTCCACAAATAAGGGAGACCATATGATATTTGACTCTCTCTGCTTGACTTATTTCACTCAGCATAATCTCTTCCACTCCCGTCCATGTTGCTACAAAAGTTGGGTATTCATCCTTTCTGATGGAGCCATAATACTCCATTGTGTATATGTACGACATCTTCCTTATCCATTCATCCGTTGAAGGGCATCTTGGTTCTTTCCACAGTTTGGTGGCCATTGCTGCAATAAACATTGGGGTACAGATGGCTCTTCTTTTCACTCCATCTGTATCTTTGGGGTAAATACCCATCAGTGTAATTGCAGGGTCATAGGGAAGCTCTATTTTTAATTTCTTGAGTCATCTGCACACTGTTCTCCAAAGTGGCTGCACTAAATGGCAGTCTCACCAACAGTGTAACAGGGTTCCACTTTCTCGACATCCTCTCCAACAAACGTTATTTCCTGTCTTCCTAATTTTGGACATTCTAACTGGTGTCAGGTGGTATCTCAATGTAGTTTTAATTAGAATCTCCCTGATGGCGAGGCAGACGCCTCCCTCTCCACAGATTCTGGGGGTCTCACCTTGGCGGTCGCAGCTGGGGTCGGGCCTGCCACGAAATCCGGGCCCGGACCCAGACCTGCTTCTTCAGCCTTCCATTCCCAGGGGCCTGTACCTAGGGCCTCACACCGGGAATCCTGAGTCCCGGGCCACAAGTCCGCCACAGTCCCAGAGACAATGGTGCCTTTCGCGGCTGCGTCCCAGCCGAGGAGTGAGAGATCAATTTGTTCCCCCCCAGAGGCCAGACCCCTCCACGGGCGCCCCCGGGGCCTAACACGGCGAAGGCGGACGCCCTGCCACAGCCCCTCCATCAACTCTGCTCGGGGAAAACTCCCCGGCGCCGGGACCGCCGACCTCGCCCCATCGTCACGGCTCGTTTTCCGGGTGGCCGCGACATGCCCCGAGAGAGAAAGGGCCCTGGTCCACACGGAACTGGGCGGTCACCATGGCTAACGAAAGCCGGCCAATTCTCACGAGCGTTCTGCCCAAATCGGGATCGATTTGGGTAGAACGCTCGTGAGAATTGGCCGGAAAACAGGCGGCAAACACACTTAGGGCACGACAGGGCCACAGGGCCGCCCCCCTGGGCCCTGCCCGGGATCGCGTGTCGTCGCGTACCGGCACCCGCCAGGAAGAGCTCCAGGAGGCAGGCCCCGGGGAGGCCGCCGCCTCCCGCTCCTCAGCCTCCGGGGGTCCCTTCCCTGGCGCCGACAGCAAGGGTCGGGCCTGGCCCGAAACCTGGGCTCGGGCCAAGGCCTGCTTCCTCAGCCTTCCGTTTCCAGGGGCCTCTGCCTGGTGGACTCCCCCCGAGGAACTCTGAGTCCAGAGCCACGAGTCCCCCGAACGTCCCGGCGCCAACGGCCCCTTAGGTGACTGCGACACAGCTGTGGAGCGAGAGAGCCAATCGTTCCCCCAGAGAGGCCAAGCCCAGCCCAGGCGCCCCGACCACCCACCAAGGCGGAAGCGGACGCCAGACACCTCCATCTATTCTGCTCGGGCAAAGCTGCCTGGCGCCGGGGCCCCCGGCCGGGCCCCGTCGTCACGGCGCGTTTCGGGGTGGCCGCGACATACCCCGAGCGAGAAAGGGCCCTGGGCCACGCGGAACAAGGCGGTCGCCAGGGTTGCCCAACGCCGGCCAATTCTCACGAGCGTTCTGCCCAAATCGATCCCGATTTGGGCAGAATGCTCGTGAGAATTGGCCGGAAAACGCCCGGCGAACCATCTTCGTGCGCCACAGGGCGGCCCCCCTGGACCTGGCCGGGATCGCGAGGGGTGGCGTCCCGGCACTGCCACTAGGAGCTCCATGAGGCAGGCTTGGGCGAGGCCGACGCCTCCCGCTCCTCGGACTCCGGTGGTCCCCTACCTGGCGCCGGCAGCGGGGGCCGGGCCAGCCCCAAAAGCCGGGCCCGGGCCCAAGCCTGCTTGCTCAGCCTTCCGTTGCCAGGGGCCTGAACCTGGGGGCCTCCCCACGGGGAACCCTAAGTCCCGCGGCACGAGTCCCCCGACCGTCCAGGCGACAATGGCACCTTTCGCGGCTTCGTCCCAGCCGTGGAGTGAGAGATCACTCCGTTCCCCCACAGAGGCCAGCCCCCTCCAGGGGCGCCCCGGCCGCCCGCCACGGCGGAGGCGGACGACCGGCCACGGCGCCTCCATCCACTCTGCTCGGGGAAAACTGCCCGGCGCCGCGGCTGCCGGCCGCGCCCATCGTCGCGGCTCTTTTTCCGGGTGGCCGCGACATGCCCCGAGCGAGAAAGGGCCCTGCTCCACGCGGAACTGGGCGCTGACCAGGGCTGCCCAACGCCGGCCAATTCTCACGAGCGTTCTGCCCAAATCGATCCCGATTTGGGCAGAACGCTCGTGATAATTGGCCGGAAAACGCCCGGCGAACACACTTCGGGCACCACAGGGCCGCAGGGCGGCCCCCCCCGGGGCCCTGTCCGGGATCGCGTGTCGTCGCGTTCCGGCACAGCCAGGAGGAGCTCCGGGAGGCGTGCCGCGGGGAGGCCGACGCCTCCCGCTCCTCAGCCTCCGGGGGTCCCCTCCCTGGCGCCGGCAGCTGGGGCCGGGCCAGCCCCGAAAGCCGGGCCCGGGCCCGGGCCTGCTTGCTCAGCCTTCCGTTGCCAGGGGCCTGAGCTTGGGGGCCTCCCCATGGGGAACCCTGAGTCCCGCGCCACGAGTCCCCCGACCGTCCCGGCGACAACGGCACCTTTCGTGGCTTCGTCCTAGCCGCGGAGTGAGGGACCAGTCCATTTCCCCACAGAGGCCAGCCCCCTCCAGGGGCGCCCCGGCCGCCCGCCACGGCGGAGGCGGACGCCCGGCCACGGCGCCTCCATCCACTCTGCTCGGGGAATACTCCCCGGCGCCGCGGCTGCCGGCCGCACCCCATCGTCGCGGCTCGTTTTCCGGGCGGCCGCGACATGCCCCGAGCGAGAAAGGGCCCTGCTCCACGCGGAACTGGGCGCTGACCAGGGCTGCCCAACGCCGGCCAATTCTCACGAGCGTTCTGCCCAAATCGGGATCGATTTGGGCAGAACGCTCGTGAGAATTGGCCGGAAAACGCCCGGCGAACACACTTCGGGCACCACAGGGCCGCAAGCGGCCCCCCCCGGGGCCCTGTCCGGGATCGCGTGTCGTCGCGTTCCGGCACCGCCAGGAGGAGCTCCGGGAGGCGTGCCGCGGGGAGGCCGACGCCTCCCGCTCCTCAGCCTCCGGGGGCCCCCTCCCTGGCGCCGGCAGCTGGGGCCGGGCCAGCCCCGAAAGCCGGGCCCGGGCCCGGGACTGCTTGCTCAGCCTTCCGTTGCCAGGGGCCTGAGCCTGGGGGCCTCCCCATGGGGAACCCTGAGGCCCGCGCCACGAGTCCCCCGACCGTCCCGGCCACAACGGCACCTTTCGCGGCTTCGTCCTAGCCGCGGAGTGAGAGACCAATCCGTTTCCCCACAGAGGCCAGCCCCCTCCAGGGGCGCCCCGACCGCCCGCCACGGCGGAGGCGGACGCCCAGCCACGGCGCCTCCATCCACTCTGCTCGGGGAAAACTCCCCGGCGCCGGGGCCGCCGGCCGCGCCCCATCGTCGCGGCTCGTTTTCCGGGTGGCCGCGCCATGCCCCGAGCGAGAAAGGGCCCTGCTCCACGCGGCCCTAGGCGCTGACCAGGGCTGCCCAACGCCGGCCAATTCTCACGAGCGTTCTGCCCAAATCGATCCCGATTTGGGCAGAACGCTCGTGTGAATTGGCCGGGAAAACGCCCGGCGAACACACTTCGGGCACCAGAGGGCCGCAGGGCCGCCCCCCCCGGGGCCCTGTCCGGGATCGCGTGTCGGCGCGTTCCGGCACCGCCAGGAGGAGCTCCGGAAGGCAGGCCCCGGGGAGGCCGACGCCTCCCGCTCCTCAGCCTCCGGGGGTCCCCTCCCTGGCGCCGGCCGCTGGGGCCGGGCCAGCCCCGAAAGCCGGGCCCGGGCCCGGGCCTGCTTGCTCAGCCTTCCGTTGCCAGGGGCCTGAGCCTGGGGGCCTCCGCATGGGGAACCCTGAGTCCCGCGCCACGAGTCCCCCCGACCGTCCCGGCGACCACGGCACCTTTCGCGGCTTCGTCCCAGCCGTGGAGTGAGAGATCACTCCGTTCCCCCACAGAGGCCAGCCCCCTCCACGGGCGCCCCGGCTGCCCGCCACGGCGGAGGCGGACGCCCGGCCACGGCGCCTCCATCCACTCTGCTCGGGGAAAACTCCCCGGCGCCGGGGCCGCCGGCCGCGCCCCATCGTCGCGGCTCGTTTTCCGGGTGGCCGCGCCATGCCCCGAGCGAGAAAGGGCCCTGCTCCACGCGGCCCTGGGCGCTGACCAGGGCTGCCCAACGCCGGCCAATTCTCACGAGCGTTCTGCCCAAATCGATCCCGATTTGGGCAGAACGCTCGTGAGAATTGGCCGGAAAACGCCCGGCGAACACACTTCGGGCACCAGAGGGCCGCAGGGCCGCCCCCCCCGGGGCCCTGTCCGGGATCGCGTGTCGGCGCGTTCCGGCACCGCCAGGAGGAGCTCCGGGAGGCGGGCCCCGGGGAGGCCGACGCCTCCCGCTCCTCAGCCTCCGGGGGTCCCCTCCCTGGCGCCGGCCGCTGGGGCCGGGCCAGCCCCGAAAGCCGGGCCCGGGCCCGGGCCTGCTTGCTCAGCCTTCCGTTGCCAGGGGCCTGAGCCTGGGGGCCTCCGCATGGGGAACCCTGAGTCCCGCGCCACGAGTCCCCCCGACCGTCCCGGCGACCACGGCACCTTTCGCGGCTTCGTCCCAGCCGTGGAGTGAGAGATCACTCCGTTCCCCCACAGAGGCCAGCCCCCTCCACGGGCGCCCCGGCCGCCCGCCACGGCGGAGGCGGACGCCCGGCCACGGCGCCTCCATCCACTCTGCTCGGGGGAAAACTCCCCGGCGCCGGGGCCGCCGGCCGCGCCCCATCGTCGCGGCTCGTTTTCCGGGTGGCCACGCCATGCCCCGAGCGAGAAAGGGCCCTGCTCCACACGGCCCTCGGCGCTGACCAGGGCTGCCCAACGCCGGCCAATTCTCACGAGCGTTCTGCCCAAATCGATCCCGATTTGGGCAGAACGCTCGTGAGAATTGGCCGGAAAACTCCCGGCGAACACACTTCGGGCACCAGAGGGCCGCAGGGCCGACCCCCCGGGGCCCTGTCCGGGATCGCGTGTCGGCGCGTTCCGGCACCGCCAGGAGGAGCTCCGGGAGGCGGGCCCCGGGGAGGCCGACGCCTCCCGCTCCTCAGCCTCCGGGGGTCCCCTCCCTGGCGCCGGCCACTGGGGCCGGGCCAGCCCCGAAAGCCGGGCCCGGGCCCGGGCCTGCTTGCTCAGCCTTCCGTTGCCAGGGGCCTGAGCCTGGGGGCCTCCGCATGGGGAACCCTGAGTCCCGCGCCACGAGTCCCCCCGACCGTCCCGGCGACCACGGCACCTTTCGCGGCTTCGTCCCAGCCGTGGAGTGAGAGATCACTCCGTTCCCCCACAGAGGCCAGCCCCCTCCCCGGGCGCCCCGGCCGCCCGCCACGGCGGAGGCGGACGCCCGGCCACGGCGCCTCCATCCACTCTGCTCGGGGAAAACTCCCCGGCGCCGGGGCCGCCGGCCGCACCCCATCGTCGCGGCTCGTTTTCCGGGTGGCCGCGCCATGCACCGAGCGAGAAAGGGCCCTGCTCCACGCGGCCCTGGGCGCTGACCAGGGCTGCCCAACGCCGGCCAATTCTCACGAGCGTTCTGCCCAAATCGATCCCGATTTGGGCAGAACGCTCGTGAGAATTGGCCGGAAAACGCCCGGCGAACACACTGCGGGCACCAGAGGGCCGCAGGGCCGCCCCCCCGGGTCCCTGTCCGGGATCGCGTGTCGGCGCGTTCCGGCACCGCCAGGAGGAGCTCCGGGAGGCGGGCCCCGGGGAGGCCGACGCCTCCCGCTCCTCAGCCTCCGGGGGTCCCCTCCCTGGCGCCGGCCGCTGGGGCCGGGCCAGCACCGAAAGCCGGGCCCGGGCCCGGGCCTGCTTGCTCAGCCTTCCGTTGCCAGGGGCCTGAGCCTGGGGGCCTCCGCATGGGGAACCCTGAGTCCCGCGCCACGAGTCCCCCCGACCGTCCCGGCGACCACGGCACCTTTCGCGGCTTCGTCCCAGCCGTGGAGTGAGAGATCACTCCGTTCCCCCACAGAGGCCAGCCCCCTCCCCGGGCGCCCCGGCCGCCCGCCACGGCGGAGGCGGACGCCCGGCCACGGCGCCTCCATCCACTCTGCTCGGGGAAAACTCCCCGGCGCCGGGGCCGCCGGCCGCACCCCATCGTCGCGGCTCGTTTTCCGGGTGGCCGCGCCATGCACCGAGCGAGAAAGGGCCCTGCTCCACGCGGCCCTGGGCGCTGACCAGGGCTGCCCAACGCCGGCCAATTCTCACGAGCGTTCTGCCCAAATCGATCCCGATTTGGGCAGAACGCTCGTGAGAATTGGCCGGAAAACGCCCGGCGAACACACTGCGGGCACCAGAGGGCCGCAGGGCCGCCCCCCCGGGGCCCTGTCCGGGATCGCGTGTCGGCGCGTTCCGGCACCGCCAGGAGGAGCTCCGGGAGGCGGGCCCCGGGGAGGCCGACGCCTCCCGCTCCTCAGCCTCCGGGGGTCCCCTCCCTGGCGCCGGCCGCTGGGGCCGGGCCAGCCCCGAAAGCCGGGCCCGGGCCCGGGCCTGCTTGCTCAGCCTTCCGTTGCCAGGGGCCTGAGCCTGGGGGCCTCCGCATGGGGAACCCTGAGTCCCGCGCCACGAGTCCCCCCGACCGTCCCGGCGACCACGGCACCTTTCGCGGCTTCGTCCCAGCCGTGGAGTGAGAGATCACTCCGTTCCCCCACAGAGGCCAGCCCCCTCCACGGGCGCCCCGGCCGCCCGCCACGGCGGAGGCGGACGCCCGGCCACGGCGCCTCCATGCACTCTGCTCGGGGAAAACTCCCCGGCGCCGGGGCCGCCGGCCGCGCCCCATCGTCGCGGCTCGTTTTCCGGGTGGCCGCGCCATGCCCCGAGCGAGAAAGTGCCCTGCTCCACGCGGCCCTGGGCGCTGACCAGGGCTGCCCAACGCCGGCCAATTCTCACGAGCGTTCTGCCCAAATCGATCCCGATTTGTGCAGAACGCTCGTGAGAATTGGCCGGAAAACGCCCGGCGAACACACCGCGGGCACCAGAGGGCCGCAGGGCCGCCCCCACGGGGCCCTGTCCGGGATCGCGTGTCGGCGCGTTCCGGCACCGCCAGGAGGAGCTACGGGAGGCGGGCCCCGGGGAGGCCGACGCCTCCCGCTCCTCAGCCTCCGGGGGTCCCCTCCCTGGCGCCGGCCGCTGGGGCCGGGCCAGCCCCGAAAGCCGGGCCCGGGCCCGGGCCTGCTTGCTCAGCCTTCCGTTGCCAGGGCCCTGAGCCTGGGGGCCTCCGCATGGGGAACCCTGAGTCCCGCGCCACGAGTCCCCCCGACCGTCCCGGCGACCACGGCACCTTTCGCGGCTTCGTCCCAGCCGTGGAGTGAGAGATCACTCCGTTCCCCCACAGAGGCCAGCCCCCTCCACGGGCGCCCCGGCCGCCCGCCACGGCGGAGGCGGACGCCCGGCCACGGCGCCTCCATCCACTCTGCTCGGGGAAAACTCCCCGGCGCCGGGGCCGCCGGCCGCGCCCCATCGTCGCGGCTCGTTTTCCGGGTGGCCGCGCCATGCCCCGAGCGAGAAAGGGCCCTGCTCCACGCGGCCCTGGGCGCTGACCAGGGCTGCCCAACGCCGGCCAATTCTCACGAGCGTTCTGCCCAAATCGATCCCGATTTGGGCAGAACGCTCGTGAGAATTGGCCGGAAAACGCCCAGCGAACACACTGCGGGCACCAGAGGGCCGCAGGGCCTCCCCCCCGGGGCCCTGTCCGGGATCGCGTGTCGGCGCGTTCCGGCACCGCCAGGAGGAGCTCCGGGAGGCGGGCCCCGGGGAGGCCGACGCCTCCCGCTCCTCAGCCTCTGGGGGTCCCCTCCCTGGCGCCGGCCGCTGGGGCCGGGCCAGCCCCGAAAGCCGGGCCCGGGCCCGGGCCTGCTTGCTCAGCCTTCCGTTGCCAGGGGCCTGAGCCTGGGGGCCTCCGCATGGGGAACCCTGAGTCCCGCGCCACGAGTCCCCCCGACCGTCCCGGCGACCACGGCACCTTTCGCGGCTTCGTCCCAGCCGTGGAGTGAGAGATCACCCGTTCCCCCACAGAGGCCAGCCCCCTCCACGGGCGCCCCGGCCGCCCGCCACGGCGGAGGCGGACGCCCGGCCACGGCGCCTCCATGCACTCTGCTCGGGGAAAACTCCCCGGCGCCGGGGCCGCCGGCCGCGCCCCAGCGTCGCGGCTCGTTTTCCGGGTGGCCGCGCCATGCGCCGAGCGAGAAAGGGCCCTGCTCCTCGCGGCCCTGGGCGCTGACCAGGGCTGCCCAACGCCGGCCAATTCTCACGAGCGTTCTGCCCAAATCGATCCCGATTTGGGCAGAACGCTCGTGAGAATTGGCCGGAAAACGCCCGGCGAACACACTTCGGGCACCAGAGGGCCGCAGGGCCGCCCCCCCGGGGCCCTGTTCGGGATCGCGTGTCGGCGCGTTCCGGCAACGCCAGGAGGAGCTCCGGGAGGCGGGCCCCGGGGAGGCCGACGCCTCCCGCTCCTCAGCCTCCGGGGGTCCCCTCCCTGGCGCCGGCCGCTGGGGCCGGGCCAGCCCCGAAAGCCGGGCCCGGGCCCGGGCCTGCTTGCTCAGCCTTCTGTTGCCAGGGGCCTGAGCCTGGGGGCCTCCGCATGGGGAACACTGAGTCCCGCGCCACGAGTCCCCCCGACCGTCCCGGCGACCACGGCACCTTTCGCGGCTTCGTCCCAGCCGTGGAGTGAGAGATCACTCCGTTCCCCCACAGAGGCCAGCCCCCTCCCCGGGCGCCCCGGCCGCCCGCCTCGGCGGAGGCGGACGCCCGGCCACGGCGCCTCCATCCACTCTGCTCGGGGAAAACTCCCCAGCGCCGGGGCCGCCGTCCGCGCCCCATCGTCGCGGCTCGTTTTCCGGGTGGCCGCGCCATGCCCCGAGCGAGAAAGGGCCCTGCTCCACGCGGCCCTGGGCGCTGACCAGGGCTGCCCAACGCCGGCCAATTCTCACGATCGTTCTGCCCAAATCGATCCCGATTTGGGCAGAACGCTCGTGAGAATTGGCCGGAAAACGCCCGGCGAACACACCGCGGGCACCAGAGGGCCGCAGGGCCGCCCCCACGGGGCCCTGTCCGGGATCGCGTGTCGGCGCGTTCCGGCACCGCCAGGAGGAGCTACGGGAGGCGGGCCCAGGGGAGGCCGACGCCTCCCGCTCCTCAGCCTCCGGGGGTCCCCTCCCTGGCGCCGGCCGCTGGGGCCGGGCCAGCCCCGAAAGCCGGGCCCGGGCCCGGGCCTGCTTGCTCAGCCTTCCGTTGCCAGGGCCCTGAGCCTGGGGGCCTCCGCATGGGGAACCCTGAGTCCCGCGCCACGAGTCCCCCCGACCGTCCCGGCGACCACGGCACCTTTCGCGGCTTCGTCCCAGCCGTGGAGTGAGAGATCACTCCGTTCCCCCACAGAGGCCAGCCCCCTCCACGGGCGCCCCGGCCGCCCGCCACGGCGGAGGCGGACGCCCGGCCACGGCGCCTCCATCCACTCTGCTCGGGGAAAACTCCCCGGCGCCGGGGCCGCCGGCCGCGCCCCATCGTCGCGGCTCGTTTTCCGGGTGGCCGCGCCATGCCCCGAGCGAGAAAGGGCCCTGCTCCACGCGGCCCTGGGCGCTGACCAGGGCTGCCCAACGCCGGCCAATTCTCACGAGCGTTCTGCCCAAATCGATCCCGATTTGGGCAGAACGCTCGTGAGAATTGGCCGGAAAACGCCCGGCGAACACACTGCGGGCACCAGAGGGCCGCAGGGCCGCCCCCCCGGGGCCCTGTCCGGGATCGCGTGTCGGCGCGTTCCGGCACCGCCAGGAGGAGCTCCGGGAGGCGGGCCCCGGGGAGGCCGACGCCTCCCGCTCCTCAGCCTCCGGGGGTCCCCACCCTGGCGCCGGCCGCTGGGGCCGGGCCAGCCCCGAAAGCCGGGCCCGGGCCCGGGCCTGCTTGCTCAGCCTTCCGTTGCCAGGGGCCTGAGCCTGGGGGCCTCCGCATGGGGAACCCTGAGTCCCGCGCCACGAGTCCCCCCGACCGTCCCGGCGACCACGGCACCTTTCGCGGCTTCGTCCCAGCCGTGGAGTGAGAGATCACTCCGTTCCCCCACAGAGGCCAGCCCCCTCCACGGGCGCCCCGGCCGCCCGCCACGGCGGAGGCGGACGCCCGGCCACGGCGCCTCCATCCACTCTGCTCGGGGGAAAACTCCCCGGCGCCGGGGCCGCCGGCCGCGCCCCATCGTCGCGGCTCGTTTTCCGGGTGGCCGCGCCATGCCCCGAGCGAGAAAGGGCCCTGCTCCACGCGGCCCTGGGCGCTGACCAGGGCTTCCCAACGCCGGCCAATTCTCACGAGCGTTCTGCCCAAATCGATCCCGATTTGGGCAGAACGCTCGTGAGAATTGGCCGGAAAACGCCCGGCGAACACACTGCGGGCACCAGAGGGCCGCAGGGCCGCCCCCCCGGGGCCCTGTCCGGGATCGCGTGTCGGCGCGTTCCGGCACCGCCATGAGGAGCTCCGGGAGGCGGGCCCCGGGGAGGCCGACGCCTCCCGCTCCTCAGCCTCTGGGGGTCCCCTCCCTGGCGCCGGCCGCTGGGGCCGGGCCAGCCCCGAAAGCCGGGCCCGGGCCCGGGCCTGCTTGCTCAGCCTTCCGTTGCCAGGGGCCTGAGCCTGGGGGCCTCCGCATGGGGAACCCTGAGTCCCGCGCCACGAGTCCCCCCGACCGTCCCGGCGACCACGGCACCTTTCGCGGCTTCGTCCCAGCCGTGGAGTGAGAGATCACTCCGTTCCCCCACAGAGGCCAGCCCCCTCCACGGGCGCCCCGGCCGCCCGCCACGGCGGAGGCGGACGCCCGGCCACGGCGCCTCCATCCACTCTGCTCGGGGAAAACTCCCCGGCGCCGGGGCCGCCGGCCGCGCCCCATCGTCGCGGCTCGTTTTCCGGGTGGCCGCGCCATGCCCCGAGCGAGAAAGGGCCCTGCGCCACGCGGCCCTGGGCGCTGACAAGGGCTGCCCAACGCCGGCCAATTCTCACGAGCGTTCTGCCCAAATCGATCCCGATTTGGGCAGAACGCTCGTGAGAATTGGCCGGAAAATGCCCGGCGAACACACTGCGGGCACCAGAGGGCCGCAGGGCCGCCCCCCCGGGGCCCTGTCCGGGATCGCGTGTCGGCGCGTTCCGGCACCGCCAGGAGGAGCTCCGGGAGGCGGGCCCCGGGGAGGCCGACGCCTCCCGCTCCTCAGCCTCCGGGGGTCCCCTCCCTGGCGCCGGCCGCTGGGGCCGGGCCAGCACCGAAAGCCGGGCCCGGGCCCGGGCCTGCTTGCTCAGCCTTCCGTTGCCAGGGGCCTGAGCCTGGGGGCCTCCGCATGGGGAACCCTGAGTCCCGCGCCACGAGTCCCCCCGACCGTCCCGGCGACCACGGCACCTTTCGCGGCTTCGTCCCAGCCGTGGAGTGAGAGATCACTCCGTTCCCCCACAGAGGCCAGCCCCCTCCACGGGCACCCCGGCCGCCCGCCACGGCGGAGGCGGACGCCCGGCCACGGCGCCTCCATCCACTCTGCTCGGGGGAAAACTCCCCGGCGCCGGGGCCGCCGGCCGCGCCCCATCGTCGCGGCTCGTTTTCCGGGTGGCCGCGCCATGCCCCGAGCGAGAAAGGGCCCTGCGCCACGCGGCCCTGGGCGCTGACCAGGGCTGCCCAACGCCGGCCAATTCTCACGAGCGTTCTGCCCAAATCGATCCCGATTTGGGCAGAACGCTCGTGAGAATTGGCCGGAAAATGCCCGGCGAACACACTGCGGGCACCAGAGGGCCGCAGGGCCGCCCCCCCGGGGCCCTGTCCGGGATCGCGTGTCGGCGCGTTCCGGCACCGCCAGGAGGAGCTCCGGGAGGCGGGCCCCGGGGAGGCCGACGCCTCCCGCTCCTCAGCCTCCGGGGGTCCCCTCCCTGGCGCCGGCCGCTGGGGCCGGGCCAGCACCGAAAGCCGGGCCCGGGCCCGGGCCTGCTTGCTCAGCCTTCCGTTGCCAGGGGCCTGAGCCTGGGGGCCTCCGCATGGGGAACCCTGAGTCCCGCGCCACGAGTCCCCCCGACCGTCCCGGCGACCACGGCACCTTTCGCGGCTTCGTCCCAGCCGTGGATTGAGAGATCACTCCGTTCCCCCACAGAGGCCAGCCCCCTCCACGGGCGCCCCGGCCGCCCGCCACGGCGGAGGCGGACGCCCGGCCACGGCGCCTCCATCCACTCTGCTCGGGTTAAACTCCCCGGCGCCGGGGCCGCCGGCCGCGCCCCATCGTCGCGGCTCGTTTTCCGGGTGGCCGCGCCATGCCCCGAGTGAGAAAGGGCCCTGCTCCACGCGGCCCTGGGCGCTGACCAGGGCTGCCCAACGCCGGCCAATTCTCACGAGCGTTCTGCCCAAATCGATCCCGATTTGGGCAGAACGCTCGTGAGAATTGGCCGGAAAACGCCCGGCGAACACACTTCGGGCACCACAGGGCCGCAGGGCCGCCCCCCCCGGGGCCCTGTCCGGGATCGCGTGTCGGCGCGTTCCGGCACCGCCAGGAGGATCTCCGGGAGGCGGGCCCCGGGGAGGCCGACGCCTCCCGCTCCTCAGCCTCCGGGGGTCCCCTCCCTGGCGCCGGCCGCTGGGGCCGGGCCAGCCCCGAAAGCCGGGCCCGGGCCCGGGACTGCTTGCTCAGCCTTCCGTTGCCAGGGGCCTGAGCCTGGGGGCCTCCGCATGGGGAACCCTGAGTCCCGCGCCACGAGTCCCCCCCGACCGTCCCGGCGACCACGGCACCTTTCGCGGCTTCGTCCCAGCCGTGGAGTGAGAGATCACTCCGTTCACCCACAGAGGCCAGCCCCCTCCACGGGAGCCCCGGCCGCCCGCCACGGCGGATGCGGACGCCCGGCCACGGCGCCTCCATCCACTCTGCTCGGGGAAAACTCCCCGGCGCCGGGGCCGCCGGCCGCGCCCCATCGTCGCGGCTCGTTTTCCGGGTGGCCGCGCCATGCCCCGAGCGAGAAAGGGCCCTGCTCCACGCGGCCCTGGGCGCTGACCAGGGCTGCCCAACGCCGGCCAATTCTCACGAGCGTTCTGCCCAAATCGATCCCGATTTGGGCAGAACGCTCGTGAGAATTGGCCGGAAAACGCCCGGCGAACACACTTCGGGCACCACAGGGCCGCAGGGCCGCCCCCCCGGGGCCCTGTCCGGGATCGCGTGTCGGCGCGTTCCGGCACCACCAGGAGGAGCTCCGGAAGGCGGGCCCCGGGGAGGCCGACGCCTCCCGCTCCTCAGCCTCCGGGGGTCCCCTCCCTGGCGCCGGCCGCTGGGGCCGGGCCAGCCCCGAAAGCCGGGCCCGGGCCCGGGCCTGCTTGCTCAGCCTTCCGTTGCCAGGGGCCTGAGCCTGGGGGCCTCCGCATGGGGAACACTGAGTCCCGCGCCACGAGTCCCCCCGACCGTCCCGGCGACCACGGCACCTTTCGCGGCTTCGTTCCAGCCGTGGATTGAGAGATCACTCCGTTCCCCCACAGAGGCCAGCCCCCTCCACGGGCGCCCCGGCCGCCCGCCACGGCGGAGGCGGACGCCCGGCCACGGCGCCTCCATCCACTCTGCTCGGGTTAAACTCCCCGGCGCCGGGGCCGCCGGCCGCGCCCCATCGTCGCGGCTCGTTTTCCGGGTGGCCGCGCCATGCCCCGAGCGAGAAAGGGCCCTGCTCCACGCGGCCCTGGGCGCTGACCAGGGCTGCCCAACGCCGGCCAATTCTCACGAGCGTTCTGCCCAAATCGATCCCGATTTGGGCAGAATGCTCGTGAGAATTGGCCGGAAAACGCCCGGCGAACACACTTCGGGCACCAGAGGGCCGCAGGGCCGCCCCCCCGGGGCCCTGTCCGGGATCGCCTGTCGGCGCGTTCCGGCACCGCCAGGAGGAGCTCCGGGAGGCGGGCCCCGGGGAGGCCGACGCCTCCCGCTCCTCAGCCTCCGGGGGTCCCCTCCCTGGCGCCGGCCTCTGGGGCCGGGCCAGCCCCGAAAGCCGGGCCCGGGCCCGGGCCTGCTTGCTCAGCCTTCCGTTGCCAGGGGCCTGAGCCTGGGGGCCTCCGCATGGGGAACCCTGAGTCCCGCGCCACGAGTCCCCCCGACCGTCCCGGCGACCACGGCACCTTTCGCGGCTTCGTTCCAGCCGTGGATTGAGAGATCACTCCGTTCCCCCACAGAGGCCAGCCCCCTCCACGGGCGCCCCGGCCGCCCGCCACGGCGGAGGCGGACGCCGGGCCACGGCGCCTCCATCCACTCTGCTCGGGTTAAACTCCCCGGCGCCGGGGCCGCCGGCCGCGCCCCATCGTCGCGGCTCGTTTTCCGGGTGGCCGCGCCATGCCCCGAGCGAGAAAGGGCCCTGCTCCACGCGGCCCTGGGCGCTGACCAGGGCTGCCCAACGCCGGCCAATTCTCACGAGCGTTCTGCCCAAATCGATCCCGATTTGGGCAGAACGCTCGTGAGAATTGGCCGGAAAACGCCCGGCGAACACACTTCGGGCTCCACAGGGCGGCAGGGCCGCCCCCCCGGGGCCCTGTCCGGGATCGCGTGTCGGCGCGTTCCGGCACCGCCAGGAGGATCTCCGGGAGGCGGGCCCCGGGGAGGCCGACGCCTCCCGCTCCTCAGCCTCCGGGGGTCCCCTCCCTGGCGCCGGCCGCTGGGGCCGGGCCAGCCCCGAAAGCCGGGCCCGGGCCCGGGCCTGCTTGCTCAGCCTTCCGTTGCCAGGGGCCTGAGCCTGGGGGCCTCCGCATGGGGAACCCTGAGTCCCGCGCCACGAGTCCCCCCGACCGTCCCGGCGACCACGGCACCTTTCGCGGCTTCGTCCCAGCCGTGGAGTGAGAGATCACTCCGTTCCCCCACAGAGGCCAGCCCCCTCCACGGGCGCCCCGGCCGCCCGCCACGGCGGAGGCGGACGCCCGGCCACGGCGCCTCCATCCACTCTGCTCGGGGAAAACTCCCCGGCGCCGGGGCCGCCGGCCGCGCCCCATCGTCGCGGCTCGTTTTCCGGGTGGCCGCGCCATGCCCCGAGCGAGAAAGGGCCCTGCTCCACGCGGCCCTGGGCGCTGACCAGGGCTTCCCAACGCCGGCCAATTCTCACGAGCGTTCTGCCCAAATCGATCCCGATTTGGGCAGAACGCTCGTGAGAATTGGCCGGAAAACGCCCAGCGAACACACTGCGGGCACCAGAGGGCCGCAGGGCCGCCCCCCCGGGGCCCTGTCCGGGATCGCGTGTCGGCGCGTTCCGGCACCGCCAGGAGGAGCTCCGGGAGGCGGGCCCCGGGGAGGCCGACGCCTCCCGCTCCTCAGCCTCTGGGGGTCCCCTCCCTGGCGCCGGCCGCTGGGGCCGGGCCAGCCCCGAAAGCCGGGCCCGGGCCCGGGCCTGCTTGCTCAGCCTTCCGTTGCCAGGGGCCTGAGCCTGGGGGCCTCCGCATGGGGAACCCTGAGTCCCGCGCCACGAGTCCCCCCCGACCGTCCCGGCGACCACGGCACCTTTCGCGGCTTCGTCCCAGCCGTGGAGTGAGAGATCACTCCGTTCCCCCACAGAGGCCAGCCCCCTCCACGGGCACCCCGGCCGCCCGCCACGGCGGAGGCGGACGCCCGGCCACGGCGCCTCCATCCACTCTGCTCGGGGAAAACTCCCCGGCGCCGGGGCCGCCGGCCGCGCCCCATCGTCGCGGCTCGTTTTCCGGGTGGCCGCGCCATGCCCCGAGCGAGAAAGGGCCCTGCGCCACGCGGCCCTGGGCGCTGACCAGGGCTGCCCAACGCCGGCCAATTCTCACGAGCGTTCTGCCCAAATCGATCCCGATTTGGGCAGAACGCTCGTGAGAATTGGCCGGAAAATGCCCGGCGAACACACTGCGGGCACCAGAGGGCCGCAGGGCCGCCCCCCCGGGGCCCTGTCCGGGATCGCGTGTCGGCGCGTTCCGGCACCGCCAGGAGGAGCTCCGGGAGGCGGGCCCCGGGGAGGCCGACGCCTCCCGCTCCTCAGCCTCCGGGGGTCCCCTCCCTGGCGCCGGCCGCTGGGGCCGGGCCAGCACCGAAAGCCGGGCCCGGGCCCGGGCCTGCTTGCTCAGCCTTCCGTTGCCAGGGGCCTGAGCCTGGGGGCCTCCGCATGGGGAACCCTGAGTCCCGCGCCACGAGTCCCCCCGACCGTCCCGGCGACCACGGCACCTTTCGCGGCTTCGTCCCAGCCGTGGAGTGAGAGATCACTCCGTTCCCCCACAGAGGCCAGCCCCCTCCCCGGGCGCCCCGGCCGCCCGCCACGGCGGAGGCGGACGCCCGGCCACGGCGCCTCCATCCACTCTGCTCGGGGAAAACACCCCGGCGACGGGGTCGCCGGCCGCGCCCCATCGTCGCGGCTCGTTTTCCGGGTGGCCGCGCCATGCCCCGAGCGAGAAAGGGCCCTGCTCCACGCGGCCCTGGGCGCTGACCAGGGCTGCCCAACGCCGGCCAATTCTCACGAGCGTTCTGCCCAAATCGATCCCGATTTGGGCAGAACGCTCGTGAGAATTGGCCGGAAAACGCCCGGCGAACAAACTTCGGGCACCAGAGGGCCGCAGGGCCGCCCCCCCGGGGCCCTGTCCGGGATCGCGTGTCGGCGCGTTCCGGCACCGCCAGGAGGAGCTCCGGGAGGCCGGCCCCGGGGAGGCCGACGCCTCCCGCTCCTCAGCTTCCGGGGGTCCCCTCCCTGGCGCCGGCCGCTGGGGCCGGGCCAGCCCCGAATGCCGGGCCCGGGCCCGGGCCTGCTTGCTCAGCCTTCCGTTGCCAGGGGCCTGAGCCTGGGGGCCTCCGCATGGGGAACCCTGAGTCCCGCGCCACGAGTCCCCCCGACCGTCCCCCGCGACCACGGCACCTTTCGCGGCTTCGTCCCAGCCGTGGAGTGAGAGATCACTCCGTTCCCCCACAGAGGCCAGCCCCCTCCACGGGCGCCCCGGCCGCCCGCCTCGGCGGAGGCGGACGCCCGGCCACGGCGGCTCCATGCACTCTGCTCGGGGAAAACTCCCCGGCGCCGGGGCCGCCGGACGCGCCCCATCGTCGCGGCTCGTTTTCCGGGTGGCCGCGACATGCCCCGAGCGAGAAAGGGCCCTGCTCCACGCGGCCCTGGGCGCTGACCAGGGCTGCCCAACGCCGGCCAATTCTCACGAGCGTTCTGCCCAAATCGATCCCGATTTGGGCAGAACGCTCGTGAGAATTGGCCGGAAAACGCCCGGCGAACACACTGCGGGCACCAGAGGGCCGCAGGGCCGCCCCCACGGGGCCCTGTCCGGGATCGCGTGTCGGCGCGTTCCGGCACCGCCAGGAGGAGCTCCGGGAGGCGGGCCCCGGGGAGGCCGACGCCTCCCGCTCCTCAGCCTCCGGGGGTCCCCTCCCTGGCGCCGGCCGCTGGGGCCGGGCCAGCCCCGAAAGCCGGGCCCGGGCCCGGGCCTGCTTGCTCAGCCTTCCGTTGCCAGGGGCCTGAGCCTGGGGGCCTCCGCATGGGGAACCCTGAGTCCCGCGCCACGAGTCCCCCCGACCGTCCCGGCGACCACGGCACCTTTCGCGGCTTCGTCCCAGCCGTGGAGTGAGAGATCACCCGTTCCCCCACAGAGGCCAGCCCCCTCCACGGGCGCCCCGGCCGCCCGCCACGGCGGAGGCGGACGCCCGGCCACGGCGCCTCCATGCACTCTGCTCGGGGAAAACTCCCCGGCGCCGGGGCCGCCGGCCGCGCCCCAGCGTCGCGGCTCGTTTTCCGGGTGGCCGCGCCATGCGCCGAGCGAGAAAGGGCCCTGCTCCTCGCGGCCCTGGGCGCTGACCAGGGCTGCCCAAAGCCGGCCAATTCTCACGAGCGTTCTGCCCAAATCGATCCCGATTTGGGCAGAACGCTCGTGAGAATTGGCCGGAAAACGCCCGGCGAACACACTTCGGGCACCAGAGGGCCGCAGGGCCGCCCCCCCCGGGGCCCTGTCCGGGATCGCGTGTCGGCGCGTTCCGGCAACGCCAGGAGGAGCTCCGGGAGGCGGGCCCCGGGGAGGCCGACGCCTCCCGCTCCTCAGCCTCCGGGGGTCCCCTCCCTGGCGCCGGCCGCTGGGGCCGGGCCAGCCCCGAAAGCCGGGCCCGGGCCCGGGCCTGCTTGCTCAGCCTTCCGTTGCCAGGGGCCTGAGCCTGGGGGCCTCCGCATGGGGAACCCTGAGTCCCGCGCCACGAGTCCCCCCGACCGTCCCGGCGACCACGGCACCTTTCGCGGCTTCGTCCCAGCCGTGGAGTGAGAGATCACTCCGTTCCCCCACAGAGGCCAGCCCCCTCCCCGGGCGCCCCGGCCGCCCACCTCGGCGGAGGCGGACGCCCGGCCACGGCGCCTCCATCCACTCTGCTCGGGGAAAACTCCCCAGCGCCGGGGCCGCCGTCCGCGCCCCATCGTCGCGGCTCGTTTTCCGGGTGGCCGCGCCATGCCCCGAGCGAGAAAGGGCCCTGCTCCACGCGGCCCTGGGCGCTGACCAGGGCTGCCCAACGCCGGCCAATTCTCACGATCGTTCTGCCCAAATCGATCCCGATTTGGGCAGAACGCTCGTGAGAATTGGCCGGAAAAACGCCCGGCGAACACACCGCGGGCACCAGAGGGCCGCAGGGCCGCCCCCACGGGGCCCTGTCCGGGATCGCGTGTCGGCGCGTTCCGGCACCGCCAGGAGGAGCTACGGGAGGCGGGCCCCGGGGAGGCCGACGCCTCCCGCTCCTCAGCCTCCGGGGGTCCCCTCCCTGGCGCCGGCCGCTGGGGCCGGGCCAGCCCCGAAAGCCGGGCCCGGGCCCGGGCCTGCTTGCTCAGCCTTCCGTTGCCAGGGCCCTGAGCCTGGGGGCCTCCGCATGGGGAACCCTGAGTCCCGCGCCACGAGTCCCCCCGACCGTCCCGGCGACCACGGCACCTTTCGCGGCTTCGTCCCAGCCGTGGAGTGAGAGATCACTCCGTTCCCCCACAGAGGCCAGCCCCCTCCACGGGCGCCCCGGCCGACCGCCACGGCGGAGGCGGACGCCCGGCCACGGCGCCTCCATCCACTCTGCTCGGGGAAAACTCCCCGGCGCCGGGGCCGCCGGCCGCGCCCCATCGTCGCGGCTCGTTTTCCGGGTGGCCGCGCCATGCCCCGAGCGAGAAAGGGCCCTGCTCCACGCGGCCCTGGGCGCTGACCAGGGCTGCCCAACGCCGGCCAATTCTCACGAGCGTTCTGCCCAAATCGATCCCGATTTGGACAGAATGCTCGTGAGAATTGGCCGGAAAACGCCCGGCGAACACACTTCGGGCACCAGAGGGCCGCAGGGCCGCCCCCCCGGGGCCCTGTCCGGGATCGCCTGTCGGCGCGTTCCGGCACCGCCAGGAGGAGCTCCGGGAGGCGGGCCCCGGGGAGGCCGACGCCTCCCGCTCCTCAGCCTCCGGGGGTCCCCTCCCTGGCGCCGGCCTCTGGGGCCGGGCCAGCCCCGAAAGCCGGGCCCGGGCCCGGGCCTGCTTGCTCAGCCTTCCGTTGCCAGGGGCCTGAGCCTGGGGGCCTCCGCATGGGGAACCCTGAGTCCCGCGCCACGAGTCCCCCCGACCGTCCCGGCGACCACGGCACCTTTCGCGGCTTCGTTCCAGCCGTGGATTGAGAGATCACTCCGTTCCCCCACAGAGGCCAGCCCCCTCCACGGGCGCCCCGGCCGCCCGCCACGGCGGAGGCGGACGCCCGGCCACGGCGCCTCCATCCACTCTGCTCGGGTTAAACTCCCCGGCGCCGGGGCCGCCGGCCGCGCCCCATCGTCGCGGCTCGTTTTCTGGGTGGCCGCGCCATGCCCCGAGCGAGAAAGGGCCCTGCTCCACGCGGCCCTGGGCGCTGACCAGGGCTGCCCAACGCCGGCCAATTCTCACGAGCGTTCTGCCCAAATCGATCCCGATTTGGGCAGAACGCTCGTGAGAATTGGCCGGAAAACGCCCGGCGAACACACTTCGGGCTCCACAGGGCGGCAGGGCCGCCCCCCCGGGGCCCTGTCCGGGATCGCGTGTCGGCGCGTTCCGGCACCGCCAGGAGGATCTCCGGGAGGCGGGCCCCGGGGAGGCCGACGCCTCCCGCTCCTCAGCCTCCGGGGGTCCCCTCCCTGGCGCCGGCCGCTGGGGCCGGGCCAGCCCCGAAAGCCGGGCCCGGGCCCGGGCCTGCTTGCTCAGCCTTCCGTTGCCAGGGGCCTGAGCCTGGGGGCCTCCGCATGGGGAACCCTGAGTCCCGCGCCACGAGTCCCCCCGACCGTCCCGGCGACCACGGCACCTTTCGCGGCTTCGTCCCAGCCGTGGAGTGAGAGATCACTCCGTTCACCCACAGAGGCCAGCCCCCTCCACGGGAGCCCCGGCCGCCCGCCACGGCGGATGCGGACGCCCGGCCACGGCGCCTCCATCCACTCTGCTCGGGGAAAACTCCCCGGCGCCGGGGCCGCCGGCCGCGCCCCATCGTCGCGGCTCGTTTTCCGGGTGGCCGCGCCATGCCCCGAGCGAGAAAGGGCCCTGCTCCACGCGGCCCTGGGCGCTGACCAGGGCTGCCCAACGCCGGCCAATTCTCACGAGCGTTCTGCCCAAATCGATCCCGATTTGGGCAGAACGCTCGTGAGAATTGGCCGGAAAACGCCCGGCGAACACACTTCGGGCACCACAGGGCCGCAGGGCCGCCCCCCCGGGGCCCTGTCCGGGATCGCGTGTCGGCGCGTTCCGGCACCACCAGGAGGAGCTCCGGAAGGCGGGCCCCGGGGAGGCCGACGCCTCCCGCTCCTCAGCCTCCGGGGGTCCCCTCCCTGGCGCCGGCCGCTGGGGCCGGGCAGCCCCGAAAGCCGTGCCCGGGCCCGGGCCTGCTTGCTCAGCCTTCCGTTGCCAGGGGCCTGAGCCTGGGGGCCTCCGCATGGGGAACCCTGAGTCCCGCGCCACGAGTCCCCCCGACCGTCCCGGCGACCACGGCACCTTTCGCGGCTTCGTCCCAGCCGTGGAGTGAGAGATCACTCCGTTCCCCCACAGAGGCCAGCCCCCTCCACGGGCGCCCCGGGCGCCCGCCACGGCGGAGGCGGACGCCCGGCCACGGCGCCTCCATCCACTCTGCTCGGGTTAAACTCCCCGGCGCCGGGGCCGCCGGCCGCGCCCCATCGTCGCGGCTCGTTTTCCGGGTGGCCGCGCCATGCCCCTAGCGAGAAAGGGCCCTGCTCCACGCGGCCCTGGGCGCTGACCAGGGCTGCCCAACGCCGGCCAATTCTCACGAGCGTTCTGCCCAAATCGATCCCGATTTGGGCAGAACGCTCGTGAGAATTGGCCGGAAAACGCCCGGCGAACACACTTCGGGCACCAGAGGGCCGCAGGGCCGCCCCCCCGGGGCCCTGTCCGGGATCGCGTGTAGTCCGTTCCGGCACCGCCAGGAGGAGCTCCGGGAAGCGGGCCCCGGGGAGGCCGACGCCTCCCGCTCCTCAGCCTCCGGGGGTCCCCTCCCTGGCGCCGGCCGCTGGGGCCGGGCCAGCCCCGAAAGCCGGGCCCGGGCCCGGGCCTGCTTGCTCAGCCTTCCGTTGCCAGGGGCCTGAGCCTGGGGGCCTCCGCATGGGGAACCCTGAGTCCCGCGCCACGAGTCCCCCCGACCGTCCCGGCGACCACGGCACCTTTCGCGGCTTCGTCCCAGCCGTGGAGTGAGAGATCACTCCGTTCCCCCACAGAGGCCAGCCCCCTCCACGGGCGCCCCGGGCGCCCGCCACGGCGGAGGCGGACGCCCGGCCACGGCGCCTCCATCCACTCTGCTCGGGGAAAACTCCCCGGCGCCGGGGCCGCCGGCCGCGCCCCATCGTCGCGGCTCGTTTTCCGGGTGGCCGCGCCATGCCCCGAGCGAGAAAGGGCCCTGCTCCACGCGGCCCTGGGCGCTGACCAGGGCTGCCCAACGCCGGCCAATTCTCACGAGCGTTCTGCCCAAATCGATCCCGATTTGGGCAGAACGCTCGTGAGAATTGGCCGGAAAACGCCCGGCGAACACACTTCGGGCACCACAGGGCCGCAGGGCCGCCCCCCAGGGGCCCTGTCCGGGATCGCGTGTCGGCGCGTTCTGGCACCGCCAGGAGGAGCTCCGGGAGGCGAGCCCCGGGGAGGCCGACGCCTCCCGCTCCTCATCCTCCGGGGGTCCCCTCCCTGGCGCCGGCCGCTGGGGCCGGGCCAGCCCCGAAAGCCGGGCCCGGGCCCGGGCCTGCTTGCTCAGCCTTCCGTTGCCAGGGGCCTGAGCCTGGGGGCCTCCGCATGGGGAACCCTGAGTCCCGCGCCACGAGTCCCCCCGACCGTCCCGGCGACCACGGCACCTTTCGCGGCTTCGTCCCAGCCGTGGAGTGAGAGATCACTCCGTTCACCCACAGAGGCCAACCCCCTCCACGGGAGCCCCGGCCGCCCGCCACGGCGGATGCGGACGCCCGGCCACGGCGCCTCCATCCACTCTGCTCGGGGAAAACTCCCCAGCGCCGGGGCCGCCGGCCGCGCCCCATCGTCGCGGCTCGTTTTCCGGGTGGCCGCGCCATGCCCCGAGCGAGAAAGGGCCCTGCTCCACGCGGCCCTGGCGCTGACCAGGGCTGCCCAACGCCGGCCAATTCTCACGAGCGTTCTGCCCAAATCGATCCCGATTTGGGCAGAACGCTCGTGAGAATTGGCCGGAAAACGCCCGGCGAACACACTTCGGGCACCAGAGGGCCGCAGGGCCGCCCCCCCGGGGCCCTGTCCGGGATCGCATGTAGTCCGTTCCGGCACCGCCAGGAGGAGCTCCGGGAAGCGGGCCCCGGGGAGGCCGACGCCTCCCGCTCCTCAGCCTCCGGGGGTCCCCTCCCTGGCGCCGGCCGCTGGGGCCGGGCCAGCCCCGAAAGCCGGGCCCGGGCCCGGGCCTGCTTGCTCAGCCTTCCGTTGCCAGGGGCCTGAGCCTGGGGGCCTCCGCATGGGGAACACTGAGTCCCGCGCCACGAGTCCCCCCGACCGTCCCGGCGACCACGGCACCTTTCGCGGCTTCGTTCCAGCCGTGGATTGAGAGATCACTCCGTTCCCCCACAGAGGCCAGCCCCCTCCACGGGCGCCCCGGCCGCCCGCCACGGCGGAGGCGGACGCCCGGCCACGGCGCCTCCATCCACTCTGCTCGGGTTAAACTCCCCGGCGCCGGGGCCGCCGGCCGCGCCCCATCGTCGCGGCTCGTTTTCCGGGTGGCCGCGCCATGCCCCGAGCGAGAAAGGGCCCTGCTCCACGCGGCCCTGGGCGCTGACCAGGGCTGCCCAACGCCGGCCAATTCTCACGAGCGTTCTGCCCAAATCGATCCCGATTTGGGCAGAACGCTCGTGAGAATTGGCCGGAAAACGCCCGGCGAACACACTTCGGGCACCACAGGGCCGCAGGGCCGCCCCCCCGGGGCCCTGTCCGGGATCGCGTGTCGGCGCGTTCCGGCACCGCCAGGAGGATCTCCGGGAGGCGAGCCCCGGGGAGGCCGACGCCTCCCGCTCCTCAGCCTCCGGGGGTCCCCTCCCTGGCGCCGGCCGCTGGGGCCGGGCCAGCCCCGAAAGCCGGGCCCGGGCCCGGGCCTGCTTGCTCAGCCTTCCGTTGCCAGGGGCCTGAGCCCGGGGGCCTCCGCATGGGGAACCCTGAGTCCCGTGCCACGAGTCCCCCCGACCGTGCCGGCGACCACGGCACCTTTCGCGGCTTCGTCCCAGCCGTGGAGTGAGAGATCACTCCGTTCCCCCACAGAGGCCAGCCCCCTCCACGGGCGCCCCGGCCGCCCGCCACGGCAGAGGCGGACGCCAGGCCACGGCGCCTCCATCCACTCTGCTCGGGGAAAACTCCCCGGCGCCGGGGCCGCCGGCCGCGCCCCATCGTCGCGGCTCGTTTTCCGGGTGGCCGCGCCATGCCCCGAGCGAGAAAGGGCCCTGCTCCACGCGGCCCTGGGCGCTGACCAGGGCTGCCCAACGCCGGCCAATTCTCACGAGCGTTCTGCCCAAATCGATCCCGATTTGGGCAGAACGCTCGTGAGAATTGGCCGGAAAACGCCCGGCGAACACACTTCGGGCACCACAGGGCCGCAGGGCCGCCCCCCCGGGGCCCTGTCCGGGATCGCGTGTCGGCGCGTTCCGGCACCACCAGGAGGAGCTCCGGAAGGCGGGCCCCGGGGAGGCCGACGCCTCCCGCTCCTCAGCCTCCGGGGGTCCCCTCCCTGGCGCCGGCCGCTGGGGCCGGGCAGCCCCGAAAGCCGTGCCCGGGCCCGGGCCTGCTTGCTCAGCCTTCCGTTGCCAGGGGCCTGAGCCTGGGGGCCTCCGCATGGGGAACCCTGAGTCCCGCGCCACGAGTCCCCCCGACCGTCCCGGCGACCACGGCACCTTTCGCGGCTTCGTCCCAGCCGTGGAGTGAGAGATCACTCCGTTCCCCCACAGAGGCCAGCCCCCTCCACGGGCGCCCCGGGCGCCCGCCACGGCGGAGGCGGACGCCCGGCCACGGCGCCTCCATCCACTCTGCTCGGGTTAAACTCCCCGGCGCCGGGGCCGCCGGCCGCGCCCCATCGTCGCGGCTCGTTTTCCGGGTGGCCGCGCCATGCCCCTAGCGAGAAAGGGCCCTGCTCCACGCGGCCCTGGGCGCTGACCAGGGCTGCCCAACGCCGGCCAATTCTCACGAGCGTTCTGCCCAAATCGATCCCGATTTGGGCAGAACGCTCGTGAGAATTGGCCGGAAAACGCCCGGCGAACACACTTCGGGCACCAGAGGGCCGCAGGGCCGCCCCCCCGGGGCCCTGTCCGGGATCGCGTGTAGTCCGTTCCGGCACCGCCAGGAGGAGCTCCGGGAAGCGGGCCCCGGGGAGGCCGACGCCTCCCGCTCCTCAGCCTCCGGGGGTCCCCTCCCTGGCGCCGGCCGCTGGGGCCGGGCCAGCCCCGAAAGCCGGGCCCGGGCCCGGGCCTGCTTGCTCAGCCTTCCGTTGCCAGGGGCCTGAGCCTGGGGGCCTCCGCATGGGGAACCCTGAGTCCCGCGCCACGAGTCCCCCCGACCGTCCCGGCGACCACGGCACCTTTCGCGGCTTCGTCCCAGCCGTGGAGTGAGAGATCACTCCGTTCCCCCACAGAGGCCAGCCCCCTCCACGGGCGCCCCGGGCGCCCGCCACGGCGGAGGCGGACGCCCGGCCACGGCGCCTCCATCCACTCTGCTCGGGGGAAAACTCCCCGGCGCCGGGGCCGCCGGCCGCGCCCCATCGTCGCGGCTCGTTTTCCGGGTGGCCGCACCATGCCCCGAGCGAGAAAGGGCCCTGCTCCACGCGGCCCTGGGCGCTGACCAGGGCTGCCCAACGCCGGCCAATTCTCACGAGCGTTCTGCCCAAATCGATCCCGATTTGGGCAGAACGCTCGTGAGAATTGGCCGGAAAACGCCCGGCGAACACACTTCGGGCACCACAGGGCCGCAGGGCCGCCCCCCCGGGGCCCTGTCCGGGATCGCATGTAGTCCGTTCCGGCACCGCCAGGAGGAGCTCCGGGAAGCGGGCCCCGGGGAGGCCGACGCCTCCCGCTCCTCAGCCTCCGGGGGTCCCCTCCCTGGCGCCGGCCGCTGGGGCCGGGCCAGCCCCGAAAGCCGGGCCCGGGCCCGGGCCTGCTTGCTCAGCCTTCCGTTGCCAGGGGCCTGAGCCTGGGGGCCTCCGCATGGGGAACACTGAGTCCCGCGCCACGAGTCCCCCCGACCGTCCCGGCGACCACGGCACCTTTCGCGGCTTCGTTCCAGCCGTGGATTGAGAGATCACTCCGTTCCCCCACAGAGGCCAGCCCCCTCCACGGGCGCCCCGGCCGCCCGCCACGGCGGAGGCGGACGCCCGGCCACGGCGCCTCCATCCACTCTGCTCGGGTTAAACTCCCCGGCGCCGGGGCCGCCGGCCGCGCCCCATCGTCGCGGCTCGTTTTCCGGGTGGCCGCGCCATGCCCCGAGCGAGAAAGGGCCCTGCTCCACGCGGCCCTGGGCGCTGACCAGGGCTGCCCAACGCCGGCCAATTCTCACGAGCGTTCTGCCCAAATCGATCCCGATTTGGGCAGAACGCTCGTGAGAATTGGCCGGAAAACGCCCGGCGAACACACTTCGGGCACCACAGGGCCGCAGGGCCGCCCCCCCGGGGCCCTGTCCGGGATCGCGTGTCGGCGCGTTCCGGCACCGCCAGGAGGATCTCCGGGAGGCGAGCCCCGGGGAGGCCGACGCCTCCCGCTCCTCAGCCTCCGGGGGTCCCCTCCCTGGCGCCGGCCGCTGGGGCCGGGCCAGCCCCGAAAGCCGGGCCCGGGCCCGGGCCTGCTTGCTCAGCCTTCCGTTGCCAGGGGCCTGAGCCCGGGGGCCTCCGCATGGGGAACCCTGAGTCCCGTGCCACGAGTCCCCCCGACCGTGCCGGCGACCACGGCACCTTTCGCGGCTTCGTCCCAGCCGTGGAGTGAGAGATCACTCCGTTCCCCCACAGAGGCCAGCCCCCTCCACGGGCGCCCCGGCCGCCCGCCACGGCAGAGGCGGACGCCAGGCCACGGCGCCTCCATCCACTCTGCTCGGGGAAAACTCCCCGGCGCCGGGGCCGCCGGCCGCGCCCCATCGTCGCGGCTCGTTTTCCGGGTGGCCGCGCCATGCCCCGAGCGAGAAAGGGCCCTGCTCCACGCGTCCCTGGGCGCTGACCAGGGCTGCCCAACGCCGGCCAATTCTCACGAGCGTTCTGCCCAAATCGATCCTGATTTGGGCAGAACGCTCGTGAGAATTGGCCGGAAAACGCCCGGCGAACACACTTCGGGCACCAGAGGGCCGCAGGGCTGCCCCCCCGGGGCCCTGTCCGGGATCGCGTGTAGTCCGTTCCGGCACCGCCAGGAGGAGCTCCGGGAAGCGGGCCCCGGGGAGGCCGACGCCTCCCGCTCCTCAGCCTCCGGGGGTCCCCTCCCTGGCGCCGGCCGCTGGGGCCGGGCCAGCCCCGAAAGCCGGGCCCGGGCCCGGGCCTGCTTGCTCAGCCTTCCGTTGCCAGGGGCCTGAGCCTGGGGGCCTCCGCATGGGGAACCCTGAGTCCCGCGCCACGAGTCCCCCCGACCGTCCCGGCGACCACGGCACCTTTCGCGGCTTCGTCCCAGCCGTGGAGTGAGAGATCACTCCGTTCCCCCACAGAGGCCAGCCCCCTCCACGGGCGCCCCGGGCGCCCGCCACGGCGGAGGCGGACGCCCGGCCACGGCGCCTCCATCCACTCTGCTCGGGGAAAACTCCCCGGCGCCAGGGCCGCCGGCCGCGCCCCATCGTCGCGGCTCGTTTTCCGGGTGGCCGCGCCATGCCCCGAGCGAGAAAGGGCCCTGCTCCACGCGGCCCTGGGCGCTGACCAGGGCTGCCCAACGCCGGCCAATTCTCACGAGCGTTCTGCCCAAATCGATCCCGATTTGGGCAGAACGCTCGTGAGAATTGGCCGGAAAACGCCCGGCGAACACACTTCGGGCACCACAGGGCCGCAGGGCCGCCCCCCAGGGGCCCTGTCCGGGATCGCGTGTCGGCGCGTTCCGGCACCGCCAGGAGGAGCTCCGGGAGGCGGGCCCCGGGGAGGCCGACGCCTCCCGCTCCTCAGCCTCCGGGGGTCCCCTCCCTGGCGCCGGCCGCTGGGGCCGGGCCAGCCCCGAAAGCCGGGCCCGGGCCCGGGCCTGCTTGCTCAGCCTTCCGTTGCCAGGGGCCTGAGCCTGGGGGCCTCCGCATGGGGAACCCTGAGTCCCGCGCCACGAGTCCCCCCCGACCGTCCCGGCGACCACGGCACCTTTCGCGGCTTCGTCCCAGCCGTGGAGTGAGAGATCACTCCGTTCACCCACAGAGGCCAGCCCCCTCCACGGGAGCCCCGGCCGCCCGCCACGGCGGATGCGGACGCCCGGCCACGGCGCCTCCATCCACTCTGCTCGGGGAAAACTCCCCGGCGCCGGGGCCGCCGGCCGCGCCCCATCGTCGCGGCTCGTTTTCCGGGTGGCCGCGCCATGCCCCGAGCGAGAAAGGGCCCTGCTCCACGCGGCCCTGGGCGCTGACCAGGGCTGCCCAACGCCGGCCAATTCTCACGAGCGTTCTGCCCAAATCGATCCCGATTTGGGCAGAACGCTCGTGAGAATTGGCCGGAAAACGCCCGGCGAACACACTTCGGGCACCACAGGGCCGCAGGGCCGCCCCCCCGGGGCCCTGTCCGGGATCGCGTGTCGGCGCGTTCCGGCACCACCAGGAGGAGCTCCGGGAGGCGGGCCCCGGGGAGGCCGACGCCTCCCGCTCCTCAGCCTCCGGGGGTCCCCTCCCTGGCGCCGGCCGCTGGGGCCGGGCAGCCCCGAAAGCCGGGCCCGGGCCCGGGCCTGCTTGCTCAGCCTTCCGTTGCCAGGGGCCTGAGCCTGGGGGCCTCCGCATGGGGAACCCTGAGTCCCGCGCCACGAATCCCCCCGACCGTCCCGGCGACCACGGCACCTTTCGCGGCTTCGTCCCAGCCGTGGAGTGAGAGATCACTCCGTTCACCCACAGAGGCCAGCCCCCTCCACGGGCGCCCCGGACGCCCGCCACGGCGGAGGCGGACGCCCGGCCACGGCGCCTCCATCCACTCTGCTCGGGGAAAACTCCCCGGCGCCGGGGCCGCCGGCCACGCCCCATCGTCGCGGCTCGTTTTCCGGGTGGCCGCGCCGTGCCCCGAGCGAGAAAGGGCCCTGCTCCACGCGGCCCTGGGCGCTGACCAGGGCTGCCCAACGCCGGCCAATTCTCACGAGCGTTCTGCCCAAATCGATCCCGATTTGGGCAGAACGCTCGTGAGAATTGGCCGGAAAACGCCCGGCGAACACACTTCGGGCACCAGAGGGCCGCAGGGCCGCCCCCCCGGGGCCCTGTCCGGGATCGCGTGTAGTCCGTTCCGGCACCGCCAGGAGGAGCTCCGGGAAGCGGGCCCCGGGGAGGCCGACGCCTCCCGCTCCTCAGCCTCCGGGGGTCCCCTCCCTGGCGCCGGCCGCTGGGGCCGGGCCAGCCCCGAAAGCCGGGCCCGGGCCCGGGCCTGCTTGCTCAGCCTTCCGTTGCCAGGGGCCTGAGCCTGGGGGCCTCCGCATGGGGAACCCTGAGTCCCGCGCCACGAGTCCCCCCGACCGTCCCGGCGACCACGGCACCTTTCGCGGCTTCGTCCCAGCCGTGGAGTGAGAGATCACTCCGTTCCCCCACAGAGGCCAGCCCCCTCCACGGGCGCCCCGGGCGCCCGCCACGGCGGAGGCGGACGCCCGGCCACGGCGCCTCCATCCACTCTGCTCGGGGGAAAACTCCCCGGCGCCGGGGCCGCCGGCCGCGCCCCATCGTCGCGGCTCGTTTTCCGGGTGGCCGCGCCATGCCCCGAGCGAGAAAGGGCCCTGCTCCACGCGGCCCTGGGCGCTGACCAGGGCTGCCCAACGCCGGCCAATTCTCACGAGCGTTCTGCCCAAATCGATCCCGATTTGGGCAGAACGCTCGTGAGAATTGGCCGGAAAACGCCCGGCGAACACACTTCGGGCACCACAGGGCCGCAGGGCCGCCCCCCAGGGGCCCTGTCCGGGATCGCGTGTCGGCGCGTTCCGGCACCGCCAGGAGGAGCTCCGGGAGGCGGGCCCCGGGGAGGCCGACGCCTCCCGCTCCTCAGCCTCCGGGGGTCCCCTCCCTGGCGCCGGCCGCTGGGGCCGGGCCAGCCCCGAAATCCGGGCCCGGGCCCGGGCCTGCTTGCTCAGCCTTCCGTTGCCAGGGGCCTGAGCCTGGGGGCCTCCGCATGGGGATCCCTGAGTCCCGCGCCACGAGTCCCCCCGACCGTCCCGGCGACCACGGCACCTTTCGCGGCTTCGTCCCAGCCGTGGAGTGAGAGATCACTCCGTTCACCCACAGAGGCCAGCCCCCTCCACGGGAGCCCCGGCCGCCCGCCACGGCGGATGCGGACGCCCGGCCACGGCGCCTCCATCCACTCTGCTCGGGGAAAACTCCCCGGCGCCGGGGCCGCCGGCCGCGCCCCATCGTCGCGGCTCGTTTTCCGGGTGGCCGCGCCATGCCCCGAGCGAGAAAGGGCCCTGCTCCACGCGGCCCTGGGCGCTGACCAGGGCTGCCCAACGCCGGCCAATTCTCACGAGCGTTCTGCACAAATCGATCCCGATTTGGGCAGAACGCTCATGAGAATTGGCCGGAAAAAGCCCGGCGAACACACTTCGGGCACCACAGGGCCGCAGGGCCGCCCCCCCGGGGCCCTGTCCGGGATCGCGTGTCGGCGCGTTCCGGCACCACCAGGAGGAGCTTCGGGAGGCGGGCCCCGGGGAGGCCGACGCCTCCCGCTCCTCAGCCTCCGGGGGTCCCCTCCCTGGCGCCGGCCGCTGGGGCCGGGCAGCCCCGAAAGCCGGGCCCGGTCCCGGGCCTGCTTGCTCAGCCTTCCGTTGCCAGGGGCCTGAGCCTGGGGGCCTCCGCATGGGGAACCCTGAGTCCCGCGCCACGAATCCCCCCGACCGTCCCGGCGACCACGGCACCTTTCGCGGCTTCGTCCCAGCCGTGGAGTGAGAGATCACTCCGTTCACCCACAGAGGCCAGCCCCCTCCACGGGAGCCCCGGACGCCCGCCACGGCGGAGGCGGACGCCCGGCCACGGCACCTCCATCCACTCTGCTCGGGGAAAACTCCCCGGCGCCGGGGCCGCCGGCCGCGCCCCATCGTCGCGGCTCGTTTTCCGGGTGGCCGCGCCATGCCCCGAGCGAGAAAGGGCCCTGCTCCACGCGGCCCTGGGCGCTGACCAGGGCTGCCCAACGCCGGCCAATTCTCACGAGCGTTCTGCCCAAATCGATCCCGATTTGGGCAGAACGCTCGTGAGAATTGGCCGGAAAACGCCCGGCGAACACACTTCGGGCACCACAGGGCAGCAGGGCCGCCCCCCCGGGGCCCTGTCCGGGATCGCGTGTCGGCGCGTTCCGGCACCGCCAGGAGGAGCTCCGGGAGGCGGGCCCCGGGGAGGCCGACGCCTCCCGCTCCTCAGCCTCCGGGGGTCCCCTCCCTGGCGCCGGCCGCTGTGGCCGGGCCAGCCCCGAAAGCCGAGCCCGGGCCCGGGCCTGCTTGCTCAGCCTTCCGTTGCCAGGGGCCTGAGCCTGGGGGCCTCCGCATGGGGAACCCTGAGTCCCGCGCCACGAGTCCCCCCGACCGTCCCGGCGACCACGGCACCTTTCGCGGCTTCGTCCCAGCCGTGGAGTGAGAGATCACTCCGTTCACCCACAGAGGCCAGCCCCCTCCACGGGCGCCCCGGCCGCCCGCCACGGTGGAGGCGGACGCCCGGCCACGGCGCCTCCATCCACTCTGCTCGGGGAAAACTCCCCGGCGCCGGGGCCGCCGGCCGCACCCCATCGTCGCGGCTCGTTTTCCGGGTGGCCGCGCCATGCCCCGAGCGAGAAAGGGCCCTGCTCCACGCGGCCCTGGGCGCTGACCAGGGCTGCCCAACGCCGGCCAATTCTCACGAGCGTTCTGCCCAAATCGATCCCGATTTGGGCAGAACGCTCGTGAGAATTGGCCGGAAAACGCCCGGCGAACACACTTCGGGCACCACAGGGCCGCAGGGCCGCCCCCCCGGGGCCCTGTCCGGGATCGCGTGTCGGCGCGTTCCGGCACCGCCAGGAGGAGCTCCGGGAGGCGGGCCCCGGGGAGGCCGACGCCTCCCGCTCCTCAGCCTCCGGGGGTCCCCTCCCTGGCGCCGGCCGCTGGGGCCGGGCCAGCCCCAAAAGCCGGGCCCGGGCCCGGGCCTGCTTGCTCAGCCTTCCGTTGCCAGGGGCCTGAGCCTGGGGGCCTCCGCATGGGGAACCCTGAGTCCCGCGCCACGAGTCCCCCCGACCGTCCCGGCGACCACGGCACCTTTCGCGGCTTCGTCCCAGCCGTGGAGTGAGAGATCATTCCGTTCACCCACAGAGGCCAGCCCCCTCCACGGGAGCCCCGGCCGCCCGCCACGGCGGAGGCGGACGCCCGGCCACGGCGCCTCCATCCACTCTGCTCGGGGAAAACTCCCCGGCGCCGGGGCCGCCGGCCGCGCCCCATCGTCGCGGCTCGTTTTCCGGGTGGCCGCGCCATGCGCCGAGCGAGAAAGGGCCCTGCTCCACGCGGCCCTGGGCGCTGACCAGGGCTGCCCAACGCCGGCCAATTCTCACGAGCGTTCTGCCCAAATCGATCCCGATGTGGGCAGAACGCTCGTGAGAATTGGCCGGGAAAACGCCCGGCGAACACACTTCGGGCACCACAGGGCCGCAGGGCCGCCCCCCAGGGGCCCTGACCGGGATCGCGTGTCGACGCGTTCCGGCACCGCCAGGAGGAGCTCCGGGAGGCGGGCCCCGGGGAGGCCGACGCCTCCCGCTCCTCAGCCTCCGGGGGTCCCATCCCTGGCGCCGGCCGCTGGGGCCGGGCCAGCCCCGAAAGCCGGGCCCGGGCCCGGGCCTGCTTGCTCAGCCTTCCGTTGCCAGGGGCCTGAGCCTGGGAGCCTCCGCATGGGGAACCCTGAGTCCCGCGCCACGAGTCCCCCCGACCGTCCCGGCGACCACGGCACCTTTCGCGGCTTCGTCCCAGCCGTGGAGTGAGAGATCACTCCGTTCACCCACAGAGGCCAGCCCCCTCCACGGGAGCCCCGGCCGCCCGCCACGGCGGAGGCGGACGCCCGGCCACGGCGCCTCCATCCACTCTGCTCGGGGAAAACTCCCCGGCGCCGGGGCCGCCGGCCGCGCCCCATCGTCGCGGCTCGTTTTCCGGGTGGCCGCGCCATGCCCCGAGCGAGAAAGGGCCCTGCTCCACGCGGCCCTGGGCGCTGACCAGGGCTGCCCAACGCCGGCCAATTCTCACGAGCGTTCTGCCCAAATCGATCCCGATTTGGGCAGAACGCTCGTGAGAATTGGCCGGAAAACGCCCGGCGAACACACTTCGGGCACCACAGGGCCGCAGGGCCGCCCCCCCGGGGCCCTGTCCGGGATCGCGTGTCGGCGCGTTCCGGCACCGCCAGGAGGAGCTCCGGGAGGCGGGCCCCGGGGAGGCCGACGCCTCCCGCTCCTCAGCCTCCGGGGGTCCCCTCCCTGGCGCCGGCCGCTGGGGCCGGGCCAGCCCCGAAAGCCGGGCCCGGGCCCGGGCCTGCTTGCTCAGCCTTCCGTTGCCAGGGGCCTGAGCCTGGGGGCCTCCGCATGGGGAACCCTGAGTCCCGCGCCACGAGTCCCCCCGACCGTCCCGGCGACCACGGCACCTTTCGCGGCTTCGTCCCAGCCGTGGAGTGAGAGATCACTCCGTTCCCCCACAGAGGCCAGCCCCCTCCACGGGCGCCCCGGCCGCCCGCCAAGGCGGAGGCGGACGCCCGGCCACGGCGCCTCCATCCACTCTGCTCGGGGAAAACTCCCCGGCGCCGGGGCCGCCGGCCGCGCCCCATCGTCGCGGCTCGTTTTCCGGGTGGCCGCGCCATGCCCCGAGCGAGAAAGGGCCCTGCTCCACGCGGCCCTGGGCGCTGACCAGGGCTGCCCAACGCCGGCCAATTCTCACGAGCGTTCTGCCCAAATCGATCCCGATTTGGGCAGAACGCTCGTGAGAATTGGCCGGAAAACGCCCGGCGAACACACTTCGGGCACCACAGGGCCGCAGGGCCGCCCCCCCGGGTCCCTGTCCGGGATCGCGTGTCGGCGCGTTCCGGCACCGCCAGGAGGAGCTCCGGGAGGCGGGCCCCGGGGAGGCCGACGCCTCCCGCTCCTCAGCCTCCGGGGGTCCCCTCCCTGGCGCCGGCCGCTGGGGCCGGGCCAGCCCCAAAAGCCGGGCCCGGGCCCGGGCCTGCTTGCTCAGCCTTCCGTTGCCAGGGGCCTGAGCCTGGGGGCCTCCGCATGGGGAACCCTGAGTCCCGCGCCACGAGTCCCCCCGACCGTCCCGGCGACCACGGCACCTTTCGCGGCTTCGTCCCAGCCGTGGAGTGAGAGATCATTCCGTTCACCCACAGAGGCCAGCCCCCTCCACGGGAGCCCCGGCCGCCCGCCACGGCGGAGGCGGACGCCCGGCCACGGCGCCTCCATCCACTCTGCTCGGGGAAAACTCCCCGGCGCCGGGGCCGCCGGCCGCGCCCCATCGTCGCGGCTCGTTTTCCGGGTGGCCGCGCCATGCGCCGAGCGAGAAAGGGCCCTGCTCCACGCGGCCCTGGGCGCTGACCAGGGCTGCCCAACGCCGGCCAATTCTCACGAGCGTTCTGCCCAAATCGATCCCGATGTGGGCAGAACGCTCGTGAGAATTGGCCGGAAAACGCCCGGCGAACACACTTCGGGCACCACAGGGCCGCAGGGCCGCCCCCCAGGGGCCCTGACCGGGATCGCGTGTCGACGCGTTCCGGCACCGCCAGGAGGAGCTCCGGGAGGCGGGCCCCGGGGAGGCCGACGCCTCCCGCTCCTCAGCCTCCGGGGGTCCCATCCCTGGCGCCGGCCGCTGGGGCCGGGCCAGCCCCGAAAGCCGGGCCCGGGCCCGGGCCTGCTTGCTCAGCCTTCCGTTGCCAGGGGCCTGAGCCTGGGAGCCTCCGCATGGGGAACCCTGAGTCCCGCGCCACGAGTCCCCCCGACCGTCCCGGCGACCACGGCACCTTTCGCGGCTTCGTCCCAGCCGTGGAGTGAGAGATCACTCCGTTCACCCACAGAGGCCAGCCCCCTCCACGGGAGCCCCGGCCGCCCGCCACGGCGGAGGCGGACGCCCGGCCACGGCGCCTCCATCCACTCTGCTCGGGGAAAACTCCCCGGCGCCGGGGCCGCCGGCCGCGCCCCATCGTCGCGGCTCGTTTTCCGGGTGGCCGCGCCATGCCCCGAGCGAGAAAGGGCCCTGCTCCACGCGGCCCTGGGCGCTGACCAGGGCTGCCCAACGCCGGCCAATTCTCACGAGCGTTCTGCCCAAATCGATCCCGATTTGGGCAGAACGCTCGTGAGAATTGGCCGGAAAACGCCCGGCGAACACACTTCGGGCACCACAGGGCCGCAGGGCCGCCCCCCCGGGGCCCTGTCCGGGATCGCGTGTCGGCGCGTTCCGGCACCGCCAGGAGGAGCTCCGGGAGGCGGGCCCCGGGGAGGCCGACGCCTCCCGCTCCTCAGCCTCCGGGGGTCCCCTCCCTGGCGCCGGCCGCTGGGGCCGGGCCAGCCCCGAAAGCCGGGCCCGGGCCCGGGCCTGCTTGCTCAGCCTTCCGTTGCCAGGGGCCTGAGCCTGGGGGCCTCCGCATGGGGAACCCTGAGTCCCGCGCCACGAGTCCCCCCGACCGTCCCGGCGACCACGGCACCTTTCGCGGCTTCGTCCCAGCCGTGGAGTGAGAGATCACTCCGTTCCCCCACAGAGGCCAGCCCCCTCCACGGGCGCCCCGGCCGCCCGCCAAGGCGGAGGCGGACGCCCGGCCACGGCGCCTCCATCCACTCTGCTCGGGGAAAACTCCCCGGCGCCGGGGCCGCCGGCCGCGCCCCATCGTCGCGGCTCGTTTTCCGGGTGGCCGCGCCATGCCCCGAGCGAGAAAGGGCCCTGCTCCACGCGGCCCTGGGCGCTGACCAGGGCTGCCCAACGCCGGCCAATTCTCACGAGCGTTCTGCCCAAATCGATCCCGATTTGGGCAGAACGCTCGTGAGAATTGGCCGGAAAACGCCCGGCGAACACACTTCGGGCACCACAGGGCCGCAGGGCCGCCCCCCCGGGTCCCTGTCCGGGATCGCGTGTCGGCGCGTTCCGGCACCGCCAGGAGGAGCTCCGGGAGGCGGGCCCCGGGGAGGCCGACGCCTCCCGCTCCTCAGCCTCCGGGGGTCCCCTCCCTGGCGCCGGCCGCTGGGGCCGGGCCAGCCCCGAAAGCCGGGCCCGGGCCCGGGCCTGCTTGCTCAGCCTTCCGTTGCCAGGGGCCTGAGCCTGGGGGCCTCCGCATGGGGAACCCTGAGTCCCGCGCCACGAGTCCCCCCGACCGTCCCGGCGACCACGGCACCTTTCGCGGCTTCGTCCCAGCCGTGGAGTGAGAGATCACTCCGTTCCCCCACAGAGGCCAGCCCCCTCCACGGGCGCCCCGGGCGCCCGCCACGGCGGAGGCGGACGCCCGGCCACGGCGCCTCCATCCACTCTGCTCGGGTTAAACTCCCCGGCGCCGGGGCCGCCGGCCGCGCCCCATCGTCGCGGCTCGTTTTCCGGGTGGCCGCGCCATGCCCCTAGCGAGAAAGGGCCCTGCTCCACGCGGCCCTGGGCGCTGACCAGGGCTGCCCAACGCCGGCCAATTCTCACGAGCGTTCTGCCCAAATCGATCCCGATTTGGGCAGAACGCTCGTGAGAATTGGCCGGAAAACGCCCGGCGAACACACTTCGGGCACCACAGGGCCGCAGGGCCGCCCCCCCGGGGCCCTGTCCGGGATCGCGTGTCGGCGCGTTCCGGCACCGCCAGGAGGAGCTCCGGGAGGCGGGCCCCGGGGAGGCCGACGCCTCCCGCTCCTCAGCCTCCGGGGGTCCCCTCCCTGGCGCCGGCCGCTGGGGCCGGGCCAGCCCCGAAAGCCGGGCCCGGGCCCGGGCCTGCTTGCTCAGCCTTCCGTTGCCAGGGGCCTGAGCCTGGGGGCCTCCGCATGGGGAACCCTGAGTCCCGCGCCACGAGTCCCCCCGACCGTCCCGGCGACCACGGCACCTTTCGCGGCTTCGTCCCAGCCGTGGAGTGAGAGATCACTCCGTTCCCCCACAGAGGCCAGCCCCCTCCACGGGCGCCCCGGCCGCCCGCCACGGCGGAGGCGGACGCCCGGCCACGGCGCCTCCATCCACTCTGCTCGGGGAAAACTCCCCGGCGCCGGGGCCGCCGGCCGCGCCCCATCGTCGCGGCTCGTTTTCCGGGTGGCCGCGACATGCCCCGAGCGAGAAAGGGCCCTGCTCCACGCGGCCCTGGGCGCTGACCAGGGCTGCCCAACGCCGGCCAATTCTCACGAGCGTTCTGCCCAAATCGATCCCGATGTGGGCAGAACGCTCGTGAGAATTGGCCGGAAAACGCCCGGCGAACACACTTCGGGCACCACAGGGCCGCAGGGCCGCCCCCCCGGGGCCCTGTCCGGGATCGCGTGTCGGCGCGTTCCGGCACCGCCAGGAGGAGCTCCGGGAGGCGGGCCCCGGGGTGGCCGACGCCTCCCGCTCCTCAGCCTCCGGGGGTCCCCTCCCTGGCGCCGGCCGCTGGGGCCGGGCCAGCCCCGAAAGCCGGGCCCGGGCCCGGGCCTGCTTGCTCAGCCTTCCGTTGCCAGGGGCCTGAGCCTGGGGGCCTCCGCATGGGGAACCCTGAGTCCCGCGCCACGAGTCCCCCCGACCGTCCCGGCGACCACGGCACCTTTCGCGGCTTCGTCCCAGCCGTGCAGTGAGAGATCACTCCGTTCCCCAACAGAGGCCAGCCCCTTCCACGGGCGCCCCGGCCGCCCGCCACGGCGGAGGCGGACGCCCGGCCACGGCGCCTCCATCCACTCTGCTCGGGGGAAAACTCCCCGGCGCCGGGGCCGCCGGCCGCGCCCCATCGTCGCGGCTCGTTTTCCGGGTGGCCGCGCCATGCCCCGAGCGAGAAAGGGCCCTGCTCCACGCGGCCCTGGGCGCTGACCAGGGCTGCCCAACGCCGGCCAATTCTCACGAGCGTTCTGCCCAAATCGATCCCGATTTGGGCAGAACGCTCGTGAGAATTGGCCGGAAAACGCCCGGCGAACACACTTCGGGCACCACAGGGCCGCAGGTCCGCCCCCCCGGGGCCCTGTCCGGGATCGCGTGTCGGCGCGTTCCGGCACCGCCAGGAGGAGCTCCGGGAGGCGGGCCCCGGGGAGGCCGACGCCTCCCGCTCCTCAGCCTCTGGGGGTCCCCTCCCTGGCGCCGGCCGCTGGGGCCGGGCCAGCCCCGAAAGCCGGGCCCGGGCCCGGGCCTGCTTGCTCAGCCTTCCGTTGCCAGGGGCCTGAGCCTGGGGGCCTCCGCATGGGGAACCCTGAGTCCCGCGCCACGAGTCCCCCCGACCGTCCCGGCGACCACGGCACCTTTCGCGGCTTCGTCCCAGCCGTGGAGTGAGAGATCACTCCGTTCCCCCACAGAGGCCAGCCCCTTCCACGGGCGCCCCGGCCGCCCGCCACGGCGGAGGCGGACGCCCGGCCACGGCGCCTCCATCCACTCTGCTCGGGGAAAACTCCCCGGCGCCGGGGCCGCCGGCCGCGCCCCATCGTCGCGGCTCGTTTTCCGGGTGGCCGCGCCATGCCCCGAGCGAGAAAGGGCCCTGCTCCACGCGGCCCTGGGCGCTGACCAGGGCTGCCCAACGCCGGCCAATTCTCACGAGCGTTCTGCCCAAATCGATCCCGATTTGGGCAGAACGCTCGTGAGAATTGGCCGGAAAACGCCCGGCGAACACACTTCGGGCACCACAGGGCCGCAGGGCCGCCCCCCCGGGGCCCTGTCCGGGATCGCGTGTCGGCGCGTTCCGGCACCGCCAGGAGGAGCTCCGGGAGGCGGGCCCCGGGGAGGCCGACGCCTCCCGCTCCTCAGCCTCCGGGGGTCCCCTCCCTGGCGCCGGCCGCTGGGGCCGGGCCAGCCCCGAAAGCCGGGCCCGGGCCCGGGCCTGCTTGCTCAGCCTTCCGTTGCCAGGGGCCTGAGCCTGGGGGCCTCCGCATGGGGAACCCTGAGTCCCGCGCCACGAGTCCCCCCGACCGTCCCGGCGACCACGGCACCTTTCGCGGCTTCGTCCCAGCCGTGGAGTGAGAGATCACTCCGTTCCCCCACAGAGGCCAGCCCCCTCCACGGGCGCCCCGGGCGCCCGCCACGGCGGAGGCGGACGCCCGGCCACGGCGCCTCCATCCACTCTGCTCGGGTTAAACTCCCCGGCGCCGGGGCCGCCGGCCGCGCCCCATCGTCGCGGCTCGTTTTCCGGGTGGCCGCGCCATGCCCCTAGCGAGAAAGGGCCCTGCTCCACGCGGCCCTGGGCGCTGACCAGGGCTGCCCAACGCCGGCCAATTCTCACGAGCGTTCTGCCCAAATCGATCCCGATTTGGGCAGAACGCTCGTGAGAATTGGCCGGAAAACGCCCGGCGAACACACTTCGGGCACCAGAGGGCCGCAGGGCCGCCCCCCCGGGGCCCTGTCCGGGATCGCGTGTAGTCCGTTCCGGCACCGCCAGGAGGAGCTCCGGGAAGCGGGCCCCGGGGAGGCCGACGCCTCCCGCTCCTCAGCCTCCGGGGGTCCCCTCCCTGGCGCCGGCCGCTGGGGCCGGGCCAGCCCCGAAAGCCGGGCCCGGGCCCGGGCCTGCTTGCTCAGCCTTCCGTTGCCAGGGGCCTGAGCCTGGGGGCCTCCGCATGGGGAACCCTGAGTCCCGCGCCACGAGTCCCCCCGACCGTCCCGGCGACCACGGCACCTTTCGCGGCTTCGTCCCAGCCGTGGAGTGAGAGATCACTCCGTTCCCCCACAGAGGCCAGCCCCCTCCACGGGCGCCCCGGGCGCCCGCCACGGCGGAGGCGGACGCCCGGCCACGGCGCCTCCATCCACTCTGCTCGGGGAAAACTCCCCGGCGCCGGGGCCGCCGGCCGCGCCCCATCGTCGCGGCTCGTTTTCCGGGTGGCCGCGCCATGCCCCGAGCGAGAAAGGGCCCTGCTCCACGCGGCCCTGGGCGCTGACCAGGGCTGCCCAACGCCGGCCAATTCTCACGAGCGTTCTGCCCAAATCGATCCCGATTTGGGCAGAACGCTCGTGAGAATTGGCCGGAAAACGCCCGGCGAACACACTTCGGGCACCACAGGGCCGCAGGGCCGCCCCCCAGGGGCCCTGTCCGGGATCGCGTGTCGGCGCGTTCTGGCACCGCCAGGAGGAGCTCCGGGAGGCGAGCCCCGGGGAGGCCGACGCCTCCCGCTCCTCATCCTCCGGGGGTCCCCTCCCTGGCGACGGCCGCTGGGGCCGGGCCAGCCCCGAAAGCCGGGCCCGGGCCCGGGCCTGCTTGCTCAGCCTTCCGTTGCCAGGGGCCTGAGCCTGGGGGCCTCCGCATGGGGAACCCTGAGTCCCGCGCCACGAGTCCCCCCGACCGTCCCGGCGACCACGGCACCTTTCGCGGCTTCGTCCCAGCCGTGGAGTGAGAGATCACTCCGTTCACCCACAGAGGCCAGCCCCCTCCACGGGAGCCCCGGCCGCCCGCCACGGCGGAGGCGGACGCCCGGCCACGGCGCCTCCATCCACTCTGCTCGGGGAAAACTCCCCGGCGCCGGGGCCGCCGGCCGCGCCCCATCGTCGCGGCTCGTTTTCCGGGTGGCCGCGCCATGCCCCGAGCGAGAAAGGGCCCTGCTCCACGCGGCCCTGGGCGCTGACCAGGGCTGCCCAACGCCGGCCAATTCTCACGAGCGTTCTGCCCAAATCGATCCCGATTTGGGCAGAACGCTCGTGAGAATTGGCCGGAAAACGCCCGGCGAACACACTTCGGGCACCACAGGGCCGCAGGGCCGCCCCCCCGGGGCCCTGTCCGGGATCGCGTGTCGGCGCGTTCCGGCACCGCCAGGAGGAGCTCCGGGAGGCGGGCCCCGGGGAGGCCGACGCCTCCCGCTCCTCAGCCTCCGGGGGTCCCCTCCCTGGCGCCGGCCGCTGGGGCCGGGCCAGCCCCGAAAGCCGGGCCCGGGCCCGGGCCTGCTTGCTCAGCCTTCCGTTGCCAGGGGCCTGAGCCTGGGGGCCTCCGCATGGGGAACCCTGAGTCCCGCGCCACGAGTCCCCCCGACCGTCCCGGCGACCACGGCACCTTTCGCGGCTTCGTCCCAGCCGTGGAGTGAGAGATCACTCCGTTCCCCCACAGAGGCCAGCCCCCTCCACGGGCGCCCCGGGCGCCCGCCACGGCGGAGGCGGACGCCCGGCCACGGCGCCTCCATCCACTCTGCTCGGGTTAAACTCCCCGGCGCCGGGGCCGCCGGCCGCGCCCCATCGTCGCGGCTCGTTTTCCGGGTGGCCGCGCCATGCCCCTAGCGAGAAAGGGCCCTGCTCCACGCGGCCCTGGGCGCTGACCAGGGCTGCCCAACGCCGGCCAATTCTCACGAGCGTTCTGCCCAAATCGATCCCGATTTGGGCAGAACGCTCGTGAGAATTGGCCGGAAAACGCCCGGCGAACACACTTCGGGCACCAGAGGGCCGCAGGGCCGCCCCCCCGGGGCCCTGTCCGGGATCGCGTGTAGTCCGTTCCGGCACCGCCAGGAGGAGCTCCGGGAAGCGGGCCCCGGGGAGGCCGACGCCTCCCGCTCCTCAGCCTCCGGGGGTCCCCTCCCTGGCGCCGGCCGCTGGGGCCGGGGCCAGCCCCGAAAGCCGGGCCCGGGCCCGGGCCTGCTTGCTCAGCCTTCCGTTGCCAGGGGCCTGAGCCTGGGGGCCTCCGCATGGGGAACCCTGAGTCCCGCGCCACGAGTCCCCCCGACCGTCCCGGCGACCACGGCACCTTTCGCGGCTTCGTCCCAGCCGTGGAGTGAGAGATCACTCCGTTCCCCCACAGAGGCCAGCCCCCTCCACGGGCGCCCCGGGCGCCCGCCACGGCGGAGGCGGACGCCCGGCCACGGCGCCTCCATCCACTCTGCTCGGGGGAAAACTCCCCGGCGCCGGGGCCGCCGGCCGCGCCCCATCGTCGCGGCTCGTTTTCCGGGTGGCCGCGCCATGCCCCGAGCGAGAAAGGGCCCTGCTCCACGCGGCCCTGGGCGCTGACCAGGGCTGCCCAACGCCGGCCAATTCTCACGAGCGTTCTGCCCAAATCGATCCCGATTTGGGCAGAACGCTCGTGAGAATTGGCCGGAAAACGCCCGGCGAACACACTTCGGGCACCACAGGGCCGCAGGGCCGCCCCCCAGGGGCCCTGTCCGGGATCGCGTGTCGGCGCGTTCTGGCACCGCCAGGAGGAGCTCCGGGAGGCGAGCCCCGGGGAGGCCGACGCCTCCCGCTCCTCATCCTCCGGGGGTCCCCTCCCTGGCGACGGCCGCTGGGGCCGGGCCAGCCCCGAAAGCCGGGCCCGGGCCCGGGCCTGCTTGCTCAGCCTTCCGTTGCCAGGGGCCTGAGCCTGGGGGCCTCCGCATGGGGAACCCTGAGTCCCGCGCCACGAGTCCCCCCGACCGTCCCGGCGACCACGGCACCTTTCGCGGCTTCGTCCCAGCCGTGGAGTGAGAGATCACTCCGTTCACCCACAGAGGCCAGCCCCCTCCACGGGAGCCCCGGCCGCCCGCCACGGCGGATGCGGACGCCCGGCCACGGCGCCTCCATCCACTCTGCTCGGGGAAAACTCCCCGGCGCCGGGGCCGCCGGCCGCGCCCCATCGTCGCGGCTCGTTTTCCGGGTGGCCGCGCCATGCCCCGAGCGAGAAAGGGCCCTGCTCCACGCGGCCCTGGCGCTGACCAGGGCTGCCCAACGCCGGCCAATTCTCACGAGCGTTCTGCCCAAATCGATCCCGATTTGGGCAGAACGCTCGTGAGAATTGGCCGGAAAACGCCCGGCGAACACACTTCGGGCACCAGAGGGCCGCAGGGCCGCCCCCCCGGGGCCCTGTCCGGGATCGCATGTAGTCCGTTCCGGCACCGCCAGGAGGAGCTCCGGGAAGCGGGCCCCGGGGAGGCCGACGCCTCCCGCTCCTCAGCCTCCGGGGGTCCCCTCCCTGGCGCCGGCCGCTGGGGCCGGGCCAGCCCCGAAAGCCGTGCCCGGGCCCGGGCCTGCTTGCTCAGCCTTCCGTTGCCAGGGGCCTGAGCCTGGGGGCCTCCGCATGGGGAACCCTGAGTCCCGCGCCACGAGTCCCCCCGACCGTCCCGGCGACCACGGCACCTTTCGCGGCTTCGTCCCAGCCGTGGAGTGAGAGATCACTCCGTTCCCCCACAGAGGCCAGCCCCCTCCACGGGCGCCCCGGGCGCCCGCCACGGCGGAGGCGGACGCCCGGCCACGGCGCCTCCATCCACTCTGCTCGGGTTAAACTCCCCGGCGCCGGGGCCGCCGGCCGCGCCCCATCGTCGCGGCTCGTTTTCCGGGTGGCCGCGCCATGCCCCTAGCGAGAAAGGGCCCTGCTCCACGCGGCCCTGGGCGCTGACCAGGGCTGCCCAACGCCGGCCAATTCTCACGAGCGTTCTGCCCAAATCGATCCCGATTTGGGCAGAACGCTCGTGAGAATTGGCCGGAAAACGCCCGGCGAACACACTTCGGGCACCAGAGGGCCGCAGGGCCGCCCCCCCGGGGCCCTGTCCGGGATCGCGTGTAGTCCGTTCCGGCACCGCCAGGAGGAGCTCCGGGAAGCGGGCCCCGGGGAGGCCGACGCCTCCCGCTCCTCAGCCTCCGGGGGTCCCCTCCCTGGCGCCGGCCGCTGGGGCCGGGCCAGCCCCGAAAGCCGGGCCCGGGCCCGGGCCTGCTTGCTCAGCCTTCCGTTGCCAGGGGCCTGAGCCTGGGGGCCTCCGCATGGGGAACCCTGAGTCCCGCGCCACGAGTCCCCCCGACCGTCCCGGCGACCACGGCACCTTTCGCGGCTTCGTCCCAGCCGTGGAGTGAGAGATCACTCCGTTCCCCCACAGAGGCCAGCCCCCTCCACGGGCGCCCCGGGCGCCCGCCACGGCGGAGGCGGACGCCCGGCCACGGCGCCTCCATCCACTCTGCTCGGGGGAAAACTCCCCGGCGCCGGGGCCGCCGGCCGCGCCCCATCGTCGCGGCTCGTTTTCCGGGTGGCCGCGCCATGCCCCGAGCGAGAAAGGGCCCTGCTCCACGCGGCCCTGGGCGCTGACCAGGGCTGCCCAACGCCGGCCAATTCTCACGAGCGTTCTGCCCAAATCGATCCCGATTTGGGCAGAACGCTCGTGAGAATTGGCCGGAAAACGCCCGGCGAACACACTTCGGGCACCACAGGGCCGCAGGGCCGCCCCCCAGGGGCCCTGTCCGGGATCGCGTGTCGGCGCGTTCTGGCACCGCCAGGAGGAGCTCCGGGAGGCGAGCCCCGGGGAGGCCGACGCCTCCCGCTCCTCATCCTCCGGGGGTCCCCTCCCTGGCGCCGGCCGCTGGGGCCGGGCCAGCCCCGAAAGCCGGGCCCGGGCCCGGGCCTGCTTGCTTAGCCTTCCGTTGCCAGGGGCCTGAGCCTGGGGGCCTCCGCATGGGGAACCCTGAGTCCCGCGCCACGAGTCCCCCCGACCGTCCCGGCGACCACGGCACCTTTCGCGGCTTCGTCCCAGCCGTGGAGTGAGAGATCACTCCGTTCACCCACAGAGGCCAGCCCCCTCCACGGGAGCCCCGGCCGCCCGCCTCGGCGGATGCGGACGCCCGGCCACGGCGCCTCCATCCACTCTGCTCGGGGAAAACTCCCCGGCGCCGGGGCCGCCGGCCGCGCCCCATCGTCGCGGCTCGTTTTCCGGGTGGCCGCGCCATGCCCCGAGCGAGAAAGGGCCCTGCTCCACGCGGCCCTGGCGCTGACCAGGGCTGCCCAACGCCGGCCAATTCTCACGAGCGTTCTGCCCAAATCGATCCCGATTTGGGCAGAACGCTCGTGAGAATTGGCCGGAAAACGCCCGGCGAACACACTTCGGGCACCACAGGGCCGCAGGGCCGCCCCCCCGGGGCCCTGTCCGGGATCGCATGTAGTCCGTTCCGGCACCGCCAGGAGGAGCTCCGGGAAGCGGGCCCCGGGGAGGCCGACGCCTCCCGCTCCTCAGCCTCCGGGGGTCCCCTCCCTGGCGCCGGCCGCTGGGGCCGGGCCAGCCCCGAAAGCCGGGCCCGGGCCCGGGCCTGCTTGCTCAGCCTTCCGTTGCCAGGGGCCTGAGCCTGGGGGCCTCCGCATGGGGAACACTGAGTCCCGCGCCACGAGTCCCCCCGACCGTCCCGGCGACCACGGCACCTTTCGCGGCTTCGTTCCAGCCGTGGATTGAGAGATCACTCCGTTCCCCCACAGAGGCCAGCCCCCTCCACGGGCGCCCCGGCCGCCCGCCACGGCGGAGGCGGACGCCCGGCCACGGCGCCTCCATCCACTCTGCTCGGGTTAAACTCCCCGGCGCCGGGGCCGCCGGCCGCGCCCCATCGTCGCGGCTCGTTTTCCGGGTGGCCGCGCCATGCCCCGAGCGAGAAAGGGCCCTGCTCCACGCGGCCCTGGGCGCTGACCAGGGCTGCCCAACGCCGGCCAATTCTCACGAGCGTTCTACCCAAATCGATCCCGATTTGGGCAGAACGCTCGTGAGAATTGGCCGGAAAACGCCCGGCGAACACACTTCGGGCACCACAGGGCCGCAGGGCCGCCCCCCCGGGGCCCTGTCCGGGATCGCGTGTCGGCGCGTTCCGGCACCGCCAGGAGGATCTCCGGGAGGCGAGCCCCGGGGAGGCCGACGCCTCCCGCTCCTCAGCCTCCGGGGGTCCCCTCCCTGGCGCCGGCCGCTGGGGCCGGGCCAGCCCCGAAAGCCGGGCCCGGGCCCGGGCCTGCTTGCTCAGCCTTCCGTTGCCAGGGGCCTGAGCCCGGGGGCCTCCGCATGGGGAATCCTGAGTCCCGTGCCACGAGTCCCCCCGACCGTGCCGGCGACCACGGCACCTTTCGCGGCTTCGTCCCAGCCGTGGAGTGAGAGATCACTCCGTTCCCCCACAGAGGCCAGCCCCCTCCACGGGCGCCCCGGCCGCCCGCCACGGCAGAGGCGGACGCCAGGCCACGGCGCCTCCATCCACTCTGCTCGGGGAAAACTCCCCGGCGCCGGGGCCGCCGGCCGCGCCCCATCGTCGCGGCTCGTTTTCCGGGTGGCCGCGCCATGCCCCGAGCGAGAAAGGGCCCTGCTCCACGCGGCCCTGGGCGCTGACCAGGGCTGCCCAACGCCGGCCAATTCTCACGAGCGTTCTGCCCAAATCGATCCTGATTTGGGCAGAACGCTCGTGAGAATTGGCCGGAAAACGCCCGGCGAACACACTTCGGGCACCAGAGGGCCGCAGGGCTGCCCCCCCGGGGCCCTGTCCGGGATCGCGTGTAGTCCGTTCCGGCACCGCCAGGAGGAGCTCCGGGAAGCGGGCCCCGGGGAGGCCGACGCCTCCCGCTCCTCAGCCTCCGGGGGTCCCCTCCCTGGCGCCGGCCGCTGGGGCCGGGCCAGCCCCGAAAGCCGGGCCCGGGCCCGGGCCTGCTTGCTCAGCCTTCCGTTGCCAGGGGCCTGAGCCTGGGGGCCTCCGCATGGGGAACCCTGAGTCCCGCGCCACGAGTCCCCCCGACCGTCCCGGCGACCACGGCACCTTTCGCGGCTTCGTCCCAGCCGTGGAGTGAGAGATCACTCCGTTCCCCCACAGAGGCCAGCCCCCTCCACGGGCGCCCCGGGCGCCCGCCACGGCGGAGGCGGACGCCCGGCCACGGCGCCTCCATCCACTCTGCTCGGGGAAAACTCCCCGGCGCCGGGGCCGCCGGCCGCGCCCCATCGTCGCGGCTCGTTTTCCGGGTGGCCGCGCCATGCCCCGAGCGAGAAAGGGCCCTGCTCCACGCGGCCCTGGGCGCTGACCAGGGCTGCCCAACGCCGGCCAATTCTCACGAGCGTTCTGCCCAAATCGATCCCGATTTGGGCAGAACGCTCGTGAGAATTGGCCGGAAAACGCCCGGCGAACACACTTCGGGCACCACAGGGCCGCAGGGCCGCCCCCCAGGGGCCCTGTCCGGGATCGCGTGTCGGCGCGTTCCGGCACCGCCAGGAGGAGCTCCGGGAGGCGGGCCCCGGGGAGGCCGACGCCTCCCGCTCCTCAGCCTCCGGGGGTCCCCTCCCTGGCGCCGGCCGCTGGGGCCGGGCCAGCCCCGAAAGCCGGGCCCGGGCCCGGGCCTGCTTGCTCAGCCTTCCGTTGCCAGGGGCCTGAGCCTGGGGGCCTCCGCATGGGGAACCCTGAGTCCCGCGCCACGAGTCCCCCCGACCGTCCCGGCGACCACGGCACCTTTCGCGGCTTCGTCCCAGCCGTGGAGTGAGAGATCACTCCGTTCACCCACAGAGGCCAGCCCCCTCCACGGGAGCCCCGGCCGCCCGCCACGGCGGATGCGGACGCCCGGCCACGGCGCCTCCATCCACTCTGCTCGGGGAAAACTCCCCGGCGCCGGGGCCGCCGGCCGCGCCCCATCGTCGCGGCTCGTTTTCCGGGTGGCCGCGCCATGCCCCGAGCGAGAAAGGGCCCTGCTCCACGCGGCCCTGGGCGCTGACCAGGGCTGCCCAAACCCGGCCAATTCTCACGAGCGTTCTGCCCAAATCGATCCCGATTTGGGCAGAACGCTCGTGAGAATTGGCCGGAAAACGCCCGGCGAACACACTTCGGGCACCACAGGGCCGCAGGGCCGCCCCCCCGGGGCCCTGTCCGGGATCGCGTGTCGGCGCGTTCCGGCACCACCAGGAGGAGCTCCGGGAGGCGGGCCCCGGGGAGGCCGACGCCTCCCGCTCCTCAGCCTCCGGGGGTCCCCTCCCTGGCGCCGGCCGCTGGGGCCGGGCAGCCCCGAAAGCCGGGCCCGGGCCCGGGCCTGCTTGCTCAGCCTTCCGTTGCCAGGGGCCTGAGCCTGGGGGCCTCCGCATGGGGAACCCTGAGTCCCGCGCCACGAATCCCCCCGACCGTCCCGGCGACCACGGCACCTTTCGCGGCTTCGTCCCAGCCGTGGAGTGAGAGATCACTCCGTTCACCCACAGAGGCCAGCCCCCTCCACGGGCGCCCCGGACGCCCGCCACGGCGGAGGTGGACGCCCGGCCACGGCGCCTCCATCCACTCTGCTCGGGGAAAACTCCCCGGCGCCGGGGCCGCCGGCCACGCCCCATCGTCGCGGCTCGTTTTCCGGGTGGCCGCGCCATGCCACGAGCGAGAAAGGGCCCTGCTCCACGCGGCCCTGGGCGCTGACCAGGGCTGCCCAACGCCGGCCAATTCTCACGAGCGTTCTGCCCAAATCGATCCCGATTTGGGCAGAACGCTCGTGAGAATTGGCCGGAAAACGCCCGGCGAACACACTTCGGGCACCAGAGGGCCGCAGGGCCGCCCCCCCGGGGCCCTGTCCGGGATCGCGTGTAGTCCGTTCCGGCACCGCCAGGAGGAGCTCCGGGAAGCGGGCCCCGGGGAGGCCGACGCCTCCCGCTCCTCAGCCTCCGGGGGTCCCCTCCCTGGCGCCGGCCGCTGGGGCCGGGCCAGCCCCGAAAGCCGGGCCCGGGCCCGGGCCTGCTTGCTCAGCCTTCCGTTGCCAGGGGCCTGAGCCTGGGGGCCTCCGCATGGGGAACCCTGAGTCCCGCGCCACGAGTCCCCCCGACCGTCCCGGCGACCACGGCACCTTTCGCGGCTTCGTCCCAGCCGTGGAGTGAGAGATCACTCCGTTCCCCCACAGAGGCCAGCCCCCTCCACGGGCGCCCCGGGCGCCCGCCACGGCGGAGGCGGACGCCCGGCCACGGCGCCTCCATCCACTCTGCTCGGGGAAAACTCCCCGGCGCCGGGGCCGCCGGCCGCGCCCCATCGTCGCGGCTCGTTTTCCGGGTGGCCGCGCCATGCCCCGAGCGAGAAAGGGCCCTGCTCCACGCGGCCCTGGGCGCTGACCAGGGCTGCCCAACGCCGGCCAATTCTCACGAGCGTTCTGCCCAAATCGATCCCGATTTGGGCAGAACGCTCGTGAGAATTGGCCGGAAAACGCCCGGCGAACACACTTCGGGCACCACAGGGCCGCAGGGCCGCCCCCCAGGGGCCCTGTCCGGGATCGCGTGTCGGCGCGTTCCGGCACCGCCAGGAGGAGCTCCGGGAGGCGGGCCCCGGGGAGGCCGACGCCTCCCGCTCCTCATCCTCCGGGGGTCCCCTCCCTGGCGCCGGCCGCTGGGGCCGGGCCAGCCCCGAAAGCCGGGCCCGGGCCCGGGCCTGCTTGCTCAGCCTTCCGTTGCCAGGGGCCTGAGCCTGGGGGCCTCCGCATGGGGAACCCTGAGTCCCGCGCCACGAGTCCCCCCGACCGTCCCGGCGACCACGGCACCTTTCGCGGCTTCGTCCCAGCCGTGGAGTGAGAGATCACTCCGTTCACCCACAGAGGCCAGCCCCCTCCACGGGAGCCCCGGCCGCCCGCCACGGCGGATGCGGACGCCCGGCCACGGCGCCTCCATCCATTCTGCTCGGGGAAAACTCCCCGGCGCCGGGGCCGCCGGCCGCGCCCCATCGTCGCGGCTCGTTTTCCGGGTGGCCGCGCCATGCCCCGAGCGAGAAAGGGCCCTGCTCCACGCGGCCCTGGGCGCTGACCAGGGCTGCCCAACGCCGGCCAATTCTCACGAGCGTTCTGCCCAAATCGATCCCGATTTGGGCAGAACGCTCATGAGAATTGGCCGGAAAAAGCCCGGCGAACACACTTCGGGCACCACAGGGCCGCAGGGCCGCCCCCCCGGGGCCCTGTCCGGGATCGCGTGTCGGCGCGTTCCGGCACCACCAGGAGGAGCTTCGGGAGGCGGGCCCCGGGGAGGCCGACGCCTCCCGCTCCTCAGCCTCCGGGGGTCCCCTCCCTGGCGCCGGCCGCTGGGGCCGGGCAGCCCCGAAAGCCGGGCCCGGTCCCGGGCCTGCTTGCTCAGCCTTCCATTGCCAGGGGCCTGAGCCTGGGGGCCTCCGCATGGGGAACCCTGAGTCCCGCGCCACGAATCCCCCCGACCGTCCCGGCGACCACGGCACCTTTCGCGGCTTCGTCCCAGCCGTGGAGTGAGAGATCACTCCGTTCACCCACAGAGGCCAGCCCCCTCCACGGGAGCCCCGGACGCCCGCCACGGCGGAGGCGGACGCCCGGCCACGGCACCTCCATCCACTCTGCTCGGGGAAAACTCCCCGGCGCCGGGGCCGCCGGCCGCGCCCCATCGTCGCGGCTCGTTTTCCGGGTGGCCGCGCCATGCCCCGAGCGAGAAAGGGCCCTGCTCCACGCGGCCCTGGGCGCTGACCAGGGCTGCCCAACGCCGGCCAATTCTCACGAGCGTTCTGCCCAAATCGATCCCGATTTGGGCAGAACGCTCGTGAGAATTGGCCGGAAAACGCCCGGCGAACACACTTCGGGCACCACAGGGCAGCAGGGCCGCCCCCCCGGGGCCCTGTCCGGGATCGCGTGTCGGCGCGTTCCGGCACCGCCAGGAGGAGCTCCGGGAGGCGGGCCCCGGGGAGGCCGACGCCTCCCGCTCCTCAGCCTCCGGGGGTCCCCTCCCTGGCGCCGGCCGCTGGGGCCGGGCCAGCCCCGAAAGCCGAGCCCGGGCCCGGGCCTGCTTGCTCAGCCTTCCGTTGCCAGGGGCCTGAGCTTGGGGGCCTCCGCATGGGGAACCCTGAGTCCCGCGCCACGAGTCCCCCCGACCGTCCCGGCGACCACGGCACCTTTCGCGGCTTCGTCCCAGCCGTGGAGTGAGAGATCACTCCGTTCACCCACAGAGGCCAGCCCCCTCCACGGGCGCCCCGGCCGCCCGCCACGGTGGAGGCGGACGCCCGGCCACGGCGCCTCCATCCACTCTGCTCGGGGAAAACTCCCCGGCGCCGGGGCCGCCGGCCGCACCCCATCGTCGCGGCTCGTTTTCCGGGTGGCCGCGCCATGCCCCGAGCGAGAAAGGGCCCTGCTCCACGCGGCCCTGGGCGCTGACCAGGGCTGCCCAACGCCGGCCAATTCTCACGAGCGTTCTGCCCAAATCGATCCCGATTTGGGCAGAACGCTCGTGAGAATTGGCCGGAAAACGCCCGGCGAACACACTTCGGGCACCACAGGGCCGCAGGGCCGCCCCCCCGGGGCCCTGTCCGGGATCGCGTGTCGGTGCGTTCCGGCACCGCCAGGAGGAGCTCCGGGAGGCGGGCCCCGGGGAGGCCGACGCCTCCCGCTCCTCAGCCTCCGGGGGGTCCCCTCCCTGGCGCCGGCCGCTGGGGCCGGGCCAGCCCCGAAAGCCGGGCCCGGGCCCGGGCCTGCTTGCTCAGCCTTCCGTTGCCAGGGGCCTGAGCCTGGGGGCCTCCGCATGGGGAACCCTGAGTCCCGCGCCACGAGTCCCCCCGACCGTCCCGGCGACCACGGCACCTTTCGCGGCTTCGTCCCAGCCGTGGAGTGAGAGATCATTCCGTTCACCCACAGAGGCCAGCCCCCTCCACGGGAGCCCCGGCCGCCCGCCACGGCGGAGGCGGACGCCCGGCCACGGCGCCTCCATCCACTCTGCTCGGGGGAAAACTCCCCGGCGCCGGGGCCGCCGGCCGCGCCCCATCGTCGCGGCTCGTTTTCCGGGTGGCCGCGCCATGCGCCGAGCGAGAAAGGGCCCTGCTCCACGCGGCCCTGGGCGCTGACCAGGGCTGCCCAACGCCGGCCAATTCTCACGAGCGTTCTGCCCAAATCGATCCCGATGTGGGCAGAACGCTCGTGAGAATTGGCCGGAAAACGCCCGGCGAACACACATCGGGCACCACAGGGCCGCAGGGCCGCCCCCCCGGGGCCCTGTCCGGGATCGCGTGTCGGCGCGATCCGGCACCGCCAGGAGGAGCTCCGGGAGGCGGGACCCGGGGAGGCCGACGCCTCCCGCTCCTCAGCCTCCGGGGGTCCCCTCCCTGGCGCCGGCCGCTGGGGCCGGGCAGCCCCGAAAGCCGGGCCCGGGCCCGGGCCTGCTTGCTCAGCCTTCCGTTGCCAGGGGCCTGAGCCTGGGGGCCTCCGCATGGGGAACCCTGAGTCCCGCGCCACGAATCCCCCCGACCGTCCCGGCGACCACGGCACCTTTCGCGGCTTCGTCCCATCCGTGGAGTGAGAGATCACTCCGTTCACCCACAGAGGCCAGCCCCCTCCACGGGAGCCCCGGACGCCCGCCACGGCGGAGGCGGACGCCCGGCCACGGCGCCTCCATCCACTCTGCTCGGGGAAAACTCCCCGGCGCCGGGGCCGCCGGCCGCGCCCCATCGTCGCGGCTCGTTTTCCGGGTGGCCGCGCCATGCCCCGAGCGAGAAAGGGCCCTGCTCCACGCGGCCCTGGGCGCTGACCAGGGCTGCCCAACGCCGGCCAATTCTCACGAGCGTTCTGCCCAAATCGATCCCGATGTGGGCAGAACGCTCGTGAGAATTGGCCGGAAAACGCCCGGCGAACACACTTCGGGCACCACAGGGCCGCAGGGCCGCCCCCCAGGGGCCCTGACCGGGATCGCGTGTCGACGCGTTCCGGCACCGCCAGGAGGAGCTCCGGGAGGCGGGCCACGGGGAGGCCGACGCCTCCCGCTCCTCAGCCTCCGGGGGTCCCCTCCCTGGCGCCGGCCGCTGGGGCCGGGCCAGCCCCGAAAGCCGGGCCCGGGCCCGGGCCTGCTTGCTCAGCCTTCCGTTGCCAGGGGCCTGAGCCTGGGGGCCTCCGCATGGGGAACCCTGAGTCCCGCGCCACGAGTCCCCCCGACCGTCCCGGCGACCACGGCACCTTTCGCGGCTTCGTCCCAGCCGTGGAGTGAGAGATCATTCCGTTCACCCACAGAGGCCAGCCCCCTCCACGGGAGCCCCGGCCGCCCGCCACGGCGGAGGCGGACGCCCGGCCACGGCGCCTCCATCCACTCTGCTCGGGGGAAAACTCCCCGGCGCCGGGGCCGCCGGCCGCGCCCCATCGTCGCGGCTCGTTTTCCGGGTGGCCGCGCCATGCGCCGAGCGAGAAAGGGCCCTGCTCCACGCGGCCCTGGGCGCTGACCAGGGCTGCCCAACGCCGGCCAATTCTCACGAGCGTTCTGCCCAAATCGATCCCGATTTGGGCAGAACGCTCGTGAGAATTGGCCGGAAAACGCCCGGCGAACACACTTCGGGCACCAGAGGGCCGCAGGGCCGCCCCCCCGGGGCCCTGTCCGGGATCGCGTGTCGGCGCGTTCCGGCACCGCCAGGAGGAGCTCCGGGAGGCGGGCCCCGGGGAGGCCGACGCCTCCCGCTCCTCAGCCTCCGGGGGTCCCCTCCCTGGCGCCGGCCGCTGGGGCCGGGCCAGCCCCGAAAGCCGGGCCCGGGCCCGGGCCTGCTTGCTCAGCCTTCCGTTGCCAGGGGCCTGAGCCTGGGGGCCTCCGCATGGGGAACCCTGAGTCCCGCGCCACGAGTCCCCCCGACCGTCCCGGCGACCACGGCACCTTTCGCGGCTTCGTCCCAGCCGTGGAGTGAGAGATCACTCCGTTCCCCCACAGAGGCCAGCCCCCTCCACGGGCGCCCCGGGCGCCCGCCACAGCGGAGGCGGACGCCCGGCCACGGCGCCTCCATCCACTCTGCTCGGGGGAAAACTCCCCGGCGCCGGGGCCGCCGGCCGCGCCCCATCGTAGCGGCTCGTTTTCCGGGTGGCCGCGCCATGCCCCGAGCGAGAAAGGGCCCTGCTCCACGCGGCCCTGGGCGCTGACCAGGGCTGCCCAACGCCGGCCAATTCTCACGAGCGTTCTGCCCAAATCGATCCCGATGTGGGCAGAACGCTCGTGAGAATTGGCCGGAAAACGCCCGGCGAACACACATCGGGCACCACAGGGCCGCAGGGCCGCCCCCCCGGGGCCCTGTCCGGGATCGTGTGTCGGCGCGATCCGGCACCGCCAGGAGGAGCTCCGGGAGGCGGGACCCGGGGAGGCCGACGCCTCCCGCTCCTCAGCCTCCGGGGGTCCCCTCCCTGGCGCCGGCCGCTGGGGCCGGGCAGCCCCGAAAGCCGGGCCCGGGCCCGGGCCTGCTTGCTCAGCCTTCCGTTGCCAGGGGCCTGAGCCTGGGGGCCTCCGCATGGGGAACCCTGAGTCCCGCGCCACGAATCCCCCCGACCGTCCCGGCGACCACGGCACCTTTCGCGGCTTCGTCCCAGCCGTGGAGTGAGAGATCACTCCGTTCACCCACAGAGGCCAGCCCCCTCCACGGGAGCCCCGGACGCCCGCCACGGCGGAGGCGGACGCCCGACCACGGCGCCTCCATCCACTCTGCTCGGGGAAAACTCCCCGGCGCCGGGGCCGCCGGCCGCGCCCCATCGTCGCGGCTCGTTTTCCGGGTGGCCGCGCCATGCCCCGAGCGAGAAAGGGCCCTGCTCCACGCGGCCCTGGGCGCTGACCAGGGCTGCCCAACGCCGGCCAATTCTCACGAGCGTTCTGCCCAAATCGATCCCGATTTGGGCAGAACGCTCGTGAGAATTGGCCGGAAAACGCCCGGCGAACACACTTCGGGCACCACAGGGCCGCAGGGCCGCCCCCCAGGGGCCCTGACCGGGATCGCGTGTCGACGCGTTCCGGCACCGCCAGGAGGAGCTCCGGGAGGCGGGCCCCGGGGAGGCCGACGCCTCCCGCTCCTCAGCCTCCGGGGGTCCCATCCCTGGCGCCGGCCGCTGGGGCCGGGCCAGCCCCGAAAGCCGGGCCCGGGCCCGGGCCTGCTTGCTCAGCCTTCCGTTGCCAGGGGCCTGAGCCTGGGAGCCTCCGCATGGGGAACCCTGAGTCCCGCGCCACGAGTCCCCCCGACCGTCCCGGCGACCACGGCACCTTTCGCGGCTTCGTCCCAGCCGTGGAGTGAGAGATCACTCCGTTCACCCACAGAGGCCAGCCCCCTCCACGGGAGCCCCGGCCGCCCGCCACGGCGGAGGCGGACGCCCGGCCACGGCGCCTCCATCCACTCTGCTCGGGGAAAACTCCCCGGCGCCGGGGCCGCCGGCCGCGCCCCATCGTCGCGGCTCGTTTTCCGGGTGGCCGCGCCATGCCCCGAGCGAGAAAGGGCCCTGCTCCACGCGGCCCTGGGCGCTGACCAGGGCTGCCCAACGCCGGCCAATTCTCACGAGCGTTCTGCCCAAATCGATCCCGATGTGGGCAGAACGCTCGTGAGAATTGGCCGGAAAACGCCCGGCGAACACACTTCGGGCACCACAGGGCCGCAGGGCCGCCCCCCCGGGGCCCTGTCCGGGATCGCGTGTCGGCGCGTTCCGGCACCGCCAGGAGGAGCTCCGGGAGGCGGGCCCCGGGGTGGCCGACGCCTCCCGCTCCTCAGCCTCCGGGGGTCCCCTCCCTGGCGCCGGCCGCTGGGGCCGGGCCAGCCCCGAAAGCCGGGCCCGGGCCCGGGCCTGCTTGCTCAGCCTTCCGTTGCCAGGGGCCTGAGCCTGGGGGCCTCCGCATGGGGAACCCTGAGTCCCGCGCCACGAGTCCCCCCGACCGTCCCGGCGACCACGGCACCTTTCGCGGCTTCGTCCCAGCCGTGCAGTGAGAGATCACTCCGTTCCCCAACAGAGGCCAGCCCCTTCCACGGGCGCCCCGGCCGCCCGCCACGGCGGAGGCGGACGCCCGGCCACGGCGCCTCCATCCACTCTGCTCGGGGAAAACTCCCCGGCGCCGGGGCCGCCGGCCGCGCCCCATCGTCGCGGCTCGTTTTCCGGGTGGCCGCGCCATGCCCCGAGCGAGAAAGGGCCCTGCTCCACGCGGCCCTGGGCGCTGACCAGGGCTGCCCAACGCCGGCCAATTCTCACGAGCGTTCTGCCCAAATCGATCCCGATTTGGGCAGAACGCTCGTGAGAATTGGCCGGAAAACGCCCGGCGAACACACTTCGGGCACCACAGGGCCGCAGGGCCGCCCCCCCGGGGCCCTGTCCGGGATCGCGTGTCGGCGCGTTCCGGCACCGCCAGGAGGAGCTCCGGGAGGCGGGCCCCGGGGAGGCCGACGCCTCCCGCACCTCAGCCTCTGGGGGTCCCCTCCCTGGCGCCGGCCGCTGGGGCCGGGCCAGCCCCGAAAGCCGGGCCCGGGCCCGGGCCTGCTTGCTCAGCCTTCCGTTGCCAGGGGCCTGAGCCTGGGGGCCTCCGCATGGGGAACCCTGTGTCCCGCGCCACGAGTCCCCCCGACCGTCCCGGCGACCACGGCACCTTTCGCGGCTTCGTCCCAGCCGTGGAGTGAGAGATCACTCCGTTCCCCCACAGAGGCCAGCCCCCTCCACGGGCGCCCCGGCCGCCCGCCAAGGCGGAGGCGGACGCCCGGCCACGGCGCCTCCATCCACTCTGCTCGGGGGAAAACTCCCCGGCGCCGGGGCCGCCGGCCGCGCCCCATCGTCGCGGCTCGTTTTCCGGGTGGCCGCGCCATGCCCCGAGCGAGAAAGGGCCCTGCTCCACGCGGCCCTGGGCGCTGACCAGGGCTGCCCAACGCCGGCCAATTCTCACGAGCGTTCTGCCCAAATCGATCCCGATTTGGGCAGAACGCTCGTGAGAATTGGCCAGAAAACGCCCGGCGAACACACTTCGGGCACCACAGGGCCGCAGGGCCGCCCCCCCCGGGGCCCTGTCCGGGATCGCGTGTCGGCGCGTTCCGGCACCGCCAGGAGGAGCTCCGGGAGGCGGGCCCCGGGGAGGCCGACGCCTCCCGCTCCTCAGCCTCCGGGGGTCCCCTCCCTGGCGCCGGCCGCTGGGGCCGGGCCAGCCCCGAAAGCCGGGCCCGGGCCCGGGCCTGCTTGCTCAGCCTTCCGTTGCCAGGGGCCTGAGCCTGGGGGCCTCCGCATGGGGAACCCTGAGTCCCGCGCCACGAGTCCCCCCGACCGTCCCGGCGACCACGGCACCTTTCGCGGCTTCGTCCCAGCCGTGGAGTGAGAGATCACTCCGTTCCCCCACAGAGGCCAGCCCCCTCCCCGGGCGCCCCGGCCGCCCGCCACGGCGGAGGCGGACGCCCGGCCACGGCGCCTCCATCCACTCTGCTCGGGGAAAACTCCCCGGCGCCGGGGCCGCCGGCCGCGCCCCATCGTCGCGGCTCGTTTTCCGGGTGGCCGCGCCATGCCCCGAGCGAGAAAGGGCCCTGCTCCACGCGGCCCTGGGCGCTGACCAGGGCTGCCCAACGCCGGCCAATTCTCACGAGCGTTCTGCCCAAATCGATCCCGATTTGGGCAGAACGCTCGTGAGAATTGGCCGGAAAACGCCCGGCGAACACACTTCGGGCACCAGAGGGCCGCAGGGCCGCCCCCCCGGGGCCCTGTCCGGGATCGCGTGTCGGCGCGTTCCGGCACCGCCAGGAGGAGCTCCGGGAGGCGGGCCACGGGGAGGCCGACGCCTCCCGCTCCTCAGCCTCCGGGGGTCCCCTCCCTGGCGCCGGCCGCTGGGGCCGGGCCAGCCCCGAAAGCCGGGCCCGGGCCCGGGCCTGCTTGCTCAGCCTTCCGTTGCCAGGGGCCTGAGCCTGGGGGCCTCCGCATGGGGAACCCTGAGTCCCGCGCCACGAGTCCCCCCGACCGTCCCGGCGACCACGGCACCTTTCGCGGCTTCGTCCCAGCCGTGGAGTGAGAGATCATTCCGTTCACCCACAGAGGCCAGCCCCCTCCACGGGAGCCCCGGCCGCCCGCCACGGCGGAGGCGGACGCCCGGCCACGGCGCCTCCATCCACTCTGCTCGGGGAAAACTCCCCGGCGCCGGGGCCGCCGGCCGCGCCCCATCGTCGCGGCTCGTTTTCCGGGTGGCCGCGCCATGCGCCGAGCGAGAAAGGGCCCTGCTCCACGCGGCCCTGGGCGCTGACCAGGGCTGCCCAACGCCGGCCAATTCTCACGAGCGTTCTGCCCAAATCGATCCCGATTTGGGCAGAACGCTCGTGAGAATTGGCCGGAAAACGCCCGGCGAACACACTTCGGGCACCAGAGGGCCGCAGGACCGCCCCCCCCGGGGCCCTGTCCGGGATCGCGTGTCGGCGCGTTCCGGCACCGCCAGGAGGAGCTCCGGGAGGCGGGCCCCGGGGAGGCCGACGCCTCCCGCTCCTCAGCCTCCGGGGGTCCCCTCCCTGGCGCCGGCCGCTGGGGCCGGGCCAGCCCCGAAAGCCGGGCCCGGGCCCGGGCCTGCTTGCTCAGCCTTCCGTTGCCAGGGGCCTGAGCCTGGGGGCCTCCGCATGGGGAACCCTGAGTCCCGCGCCACGAGTCCCCCCCGACCGTCCCGGCGACCACGGCACCTTTCGCGGCTTCGTCCCAGCCGTGGAGTGAGAGATCACTCCGTTCCCCCACAGAGGCCAGCCCCCTCCACGGGCGCCCCGGGCGCCCGCCACAGCGGAGGCGGACGCCCGGCCACGGCGCCTCCATCCACTCTGCTCGGGGAAAACTCCCCGGCGCCGGGGCCGCCGGCCGCGCCCCATCGTAGCGGCTCGTTTTCCGGGTGGCCGCGCCATGCCCCGAGCGAGAAAGGGCCCTGCTCCACGCGGCCCTGGGCGCTGACCAGGGCTGCCCAACGCCGGCCAATTCTCACGAGCGTTCTGCCCAAATCGATCCCGATGTGGGCAGAACGCTCGTGAGAATTGGCCGGAAAACGCCCGGCGAACACACATCGGGCACCACAGGGCCGCAGGGCCGCCCCCCCGGGGCCCTGTCCGGGATCGTGTGTCGGCGCGATCCGGCACCGCCAGGAGGAGCTCCGGGAGGCGGGACCCGGGGAGGCCGACGCCTCCCGCTCCTCAGCCTCCGGGGGTCCCCTCCCTGGCGCCGGCCGCTGGGGCCGGGCAGCCCCGAAAGCCGGGCCCGGGCCCGGGCCTGCTTGCTCAGCCTTCCGTTGCCAGGGGCCTGAGCCTGGGGGCCTCCGCATGGGGAACCCTGAGTCCCGCGCCACGAATCCCCCCGACCGTCCCGGCGACCACGGCACCTTTCGCGGCTTCGTCCCAGCCGTGGAGTGAGAGATCACTCCGTTCACCCACAGAGGCCAGCCCCCTCCACGGGAGCCCCGGACGCCCGCCACGGCGGAGGCGGACGCCCGACCACGGCGCCTCCATCCACTCTGCTCGGGGAAAACTCCCCGGCGCCGGGGCCGCCGGCCGCGCCCCATCGTCGCGGCTCGTTTTCCGGGTGGCCGCGCCATGCCCCGAGCGAGAAAGGGCCCTGCTCCACGCGGCCCTGGGCGCTGACCAGGGCTGCCCAACGCCGGCCAATTCTCACGAGCGTTCTGCCCAAATCGATCCCGATTTGGGCAGAACGCTCGTGAGAATTGGCCGGAAAACGCCCGGCGAACACACTTCGGGCACCACAGGGCCGCAGGGCCGCCCCCCAGGGGCCCTGACCGGGATCGCGTGTCGACGCGTTCCGGCACCGCCAGGAGGAGCTCCGGGAGGCGGGCCCCGGGGAGGCCGACGCCTCCCGCTCCTCAGCCTCCGGGGGTCCCATCCCTGGCGCCGGCCGCTGGGGCCGGGCCAGCCCCGAAAGCCGGGCCCGGGCCCGGGCCTGCTTGCTCAGCCTTCCGTTGCCAGGGGCCTGAGCCTGGGAGCCTCCGCATGGGGAACCCTGAGTCCCGCGCCACGAGTCCCCCCGACCGTCCCGGCGACCACGGCACCTTTCGCGGCTTCGTCCCAGCCGTGGAGTGAGAGATCACTCCGTTCACCCACAGAGGCCAGCCCCCTCCACGGGAGCCCCGGCCGCCCGCCACGGCGGAGGCGGACGCCCGGCCACGGCGCCTCCATCCACTCTGCTCGGGGAAAACTCCCCGGCGCCGGGGCCGCCGGCCGCGCCCCATCGTCGCGGCTCGTTTTCCGGGTGGCCGCGCCATGCCCCGAGCGAGAAAGGGCCCTGCTCCACGCGGCCCTGGGCGCTGACCAGGGCTGCCCAACGCCGGCCAATTCTCACGAGCGTTCTGCCCAAATCGATCCCGATGTGGGCAGAACGCTCGTGAGAATTGGCCGGAAAACGCCCGGCGAACACACTTCGGGCACCACAGGGCCGCAGGGCCGCCCCCCCGGGGCCCTGTCCGGGATCGCGTGTCGGCGCGTTCCGGCACCGCCAGGAGGAGCTCCGGGAGGCGGGCCCCGGGGTGGCCGACGCCTCCCGCTCCTCAGCCTCCGGGGGTCCCCTCCCTGGCGCCGGCCGCTGGGGCCGGGCCAGCCCCGAAAGCCGGGCCCGGGCCCGGGCCTGCTTGCTCAGCCTTCCGTTGCCAGGGGCCTGAGCCTGGGGGCCTCCGCATGGGGAACCCTGAGTCCCGCGCCACGAGTCCCCCCGACCGTCCCGGCGACCACGGCACCTTTCGCGGCTTCGTCCCAGCCGTGCAGTGAGAGATCACTCCGTTCCCCAACAGAGGCCAGCCCCTTCCACGGGCGCCCCGGCCGCCCGCCACGGCGGAGGCGGACGCCCGGCCACGGCGCCTCCATCCACTCTGCTCGGGGAAAACTCCCCGGCGCCGGGGCCGCCGGCCGCGCCCCATCGTCGCGGCTCGTTTTCCGGGTGGCCGCGCCATGCCCCGAGCGAGAAAGGGCCCTGCTCCACGCGGCCCTGGGCGCTGACCAGGGCTGCCCAACGCCGGCCAATTCTCACGAGCGTTCTGCCCAAATCGATCCCGATTTGGGCAGAACGCTCGTGAGAATTGGCCGGAAAACGCCCGGCGAACACACTTCGGGCACCACAGGGCCGCAGGGCCGCCCCCCCGGGGCCCTGTCCGGGATCGCGTGTCGGCGCGTTCCGGCACCGCCAGGAGGAGCTCCGGGAGGCGGGCCCCGGGGAGGCCGACGCCTCCCGCTCCTCAGCCTCTGGGGGTCCCCTCCCTGGCGCCGGCCGCTGGGGCCGGGCCAGCCCCGAAAGCCGGGCCCGGGCCCGGGCCTGCTTGCTCAGCCTTCCGTTGCCAGGGGCCTGAGCCTGGGGGCCTCCGCATGGGGAACCCTGTGTCCCGCGCCACGAGTCCCCCCGACCGTCCCGGCGACCACGGCACCTTTCGCGGCTTCGTCCCAGCCGTGGAGTGAGAGATCACTCCGTTCCCCCACAGAGGCCAGCCCCCTCCACGGGCGCCCCGGCCGCCCGCCAAGGCGGAGGCGGACGCCCGGCCACGGCGCCTCCATCCACTCTGCTCGGGGGAAAACTCCCCGGCGCCGGGGCCGCCGGCCGCGCCCCATCGTCGCGGCTCGTTTTCCGGGTGGCCGCGCCATGCCCCGAGCGAGAAAGGGCCCTGCTCCACGCGGCCCTGGGCGCTGACCAGGGCTGCCCAACGCCGGCCAATTCTCACGAGCGTTCTGCCCAAATCGATCCCGATTTGGGCAGAACGCTCGTGAGAATTGGCCAGAAAACGCCCGGCGAACACACTTCGGGCACCACAGGGCCGCAGGGCCGCCCCCCCGGGGCCCTGTCCGGGATCGCGTGTCGGCGCGTTCCGGCACCGCCAGGAGGAGCTCCGGGAGGCGGGCCCCGGGGAGGCCGACGCCTCCCGCTCCTCAGCCTCCGGGGGTCCCCTCCCTGGCGCCGGCCGCTGGGGCCGGGCCAGCCCCGAAAGCCGGGCCCGGGCCCGGGCCTGCTTGCTCAGCCTTCCGTTGCCAGGGGCCTGAGCCTGGGGGCCTCCGCATGGGGAACCCTGAGTCCCGCGCCACGAGTCCCCCCGACCGTCCCGGCGACCACGGCACCTTTCGCGGCTTCGTCCCAGCCGTGGAGTGAGAGATCACTCCGTTCCCCCACAGAGGCCAGCCCCCTCCCCGGGCGCCCCGGCCGCCCGCCACGGCGGAGGCGGACGCCCGGCCACGGCGCCTCCATCCACTCTGCTCGGGGAAAACTCCCCGGCGCCGGGGCCGCCGGCCGCGCCCCATCGTCGCGGCTCGTTTTCCGGGTGGCCGCGCCATGCCCCGAGCGAGAAAGGGCCCTGCTCCACGCGGCCCTGGGCGCTGACCAGGGCTGCCCAACGCCGGCCAATTCTCACGAGCGTTCTGCCCAAATCGATCCCGATTTGGGCAGAACGCTCGTGAGAATTGGCCGGAAAACGCCCGGCGAACACACTTCGGGCACCAGAGGGCCGCAGGGCCGCCCCCCCGGGGCCCTGTCCGGGATCGCGTGTCGGCGCGTTCCGGCACCGCCAGGAGGAGCTCCGGGAGGCGGGCCCCGGGGAGGCCGACGCCTCCCGCTCCTCAGCCTCCGGGGGTCCCCTCCCTGGCGCCGGCTGCTGGGGCCGGGCCAGCCCCGAAAGCCGGGCCCGGGCCCGGGCCTGCTTGCTCAGCCTTCCGTTGCCAGGGGCCTGAGCCTGGGGGCCTCCGCATGGGGAACCCTGAGTCCCGCGCCACGAGTCCCCCCGACCGTCCCGGCGACCACGGCACCTTTCGCGGCTTCGTCCCAGCCGTGGAGTGAGAGATCACTCCGTTCCCCCACAGAGGCCAGCCCCCTCCACGGGCGCCCCGGCCGCCCGCCAAGGCGGAGGCGGACGCCCGGCCACGGCGCCTCCATCCACTCTGCTCGGGGAAAACTCCCCGGCGCCGGGGCCGCCGGCCGCGCCCCATCGTCGCGGCTCGTTTTCCGGGTGGCCGCGCCATTCCCCGAGCGAGAAAGGGCCCTGCTCCACGCGGCCCTGGGCGCTGACCAGGGCTGCCCAACGCCGGCCAATTCTCACGAGCGTTCTGCCCAAATCGATCCCGATGTGGGCAGAACGCTCGTGAGAATTGGCCGGAAAACGCCCGGCGAACACACTTCGGGCACCACAGGGCCGCAGGGCCGCCCCCCCGGGGCCCTGTCCGGGATCGCGTGTCGTCACGTTCCGGCACCGCCAGGAGGAGCTCCGGGAGGCGGGCCCCGGGGAGGCCGACGCCTCCCGCTCCTCAGCCTCCGGGGGTCCCCTCCCTGGCGCCGGCCGCTGGGGCCGGGCCAGCCCCGAAAGCCGGGCCCGGGCCCGGGCCTGCTTGCTCAGCCTTCCGTTGCCAGGGGCCTGAGCCTGGGGGCCTCCGCATGGGGAACCCTGAGTCCCGCGCCACGAGTCCCCCCGACCGTCCCGGCGACCACGGCACCTTTCGCGGCTTCGTCCCAGCCGTGGAGTGAGAGATCATTCCGTTCACCCACAGAGGCCAGCCCCCTCCACGGGAGCCCCGGCCGCCCGCCACGGCGGAGGCGGACGCCCGGCCACGGCGCCTCCATCCACTCTGCTCGGGGAAAACTCCCCGGCGCCGGGGCCGCCGGCCGCGCCCCATCGTCGCGGCTCGTTTTCCGGGTGGCCGCGCCATGCGCCGAGCGAGAAAGGGCCCTGCTCCACGCGGCCCTGGGCGCTGACCAGGGCTGCCCAACGCCGGCCAATTCTCACGAGCGTTCTGCCCAAATCGATCCCGATGTGGGCAGAACGCTCGTGAGAATTGGCCGGAAAACGCCCGGCGAACACACATCGGGCACCACAGGGCCGCAGGGCCGCCCCCCCGGGGCCCTGTCCGGGATCGCGTGTCGGCGCGATCCGGCACCGCCAGGAGGAGCTCCGGGAGGCGGGACCCGGGGAGGCCGACGCCTCCCGCTCCTCAGCCTCCGGGGGTCCCCTCCCTGGCGCCGGCCGCTGGGGCCGGGCAGCCCCGAAAGCCGGGCCCGGGCCCGGGCCTGCTTGCTCAGCCTTCCGTTGCCAGGGGCCTGAGCCTGGGGGCCTCCGCATGGGGAACCCTGAGTCCCGCGCCACGAATCCCCCCGACCGTCCCGGCGACCACGGCACCTTTCGCGGCTTCGTCCCATCCGTGGAGTGAGAGATCACTCCGTTCACCCACAGAGGCCAGCCCCCTCCACGGGAGCCCCGGACGCCCGCCACGGCGGAGGCGGACGCCCGGCCACGGCGCCTCCATCCACTCTGCTCGGGGAAAACTCCCCGGCGCCGGGGCCGCCGGCCGCGCCCCATCGTCGCGGCTCGTTTTCCGGGTGGCCGCGCCATGCCCCGAGCGAGAAAGGGCCCTGCTCCACGCGGCCCTGGGCGCTGACCAGGGCTGCCCAACGCCGGCCAATTCTCACGAGCGTTCTGCCCAAATCGATCCCGATGTGGGCAGAACGCTCGTGAGAATTGGCCGGAAAACGCCCGGCGAACACACTTCGGGCACCACAGGGGCGCAGGGCCGCCCCCCAGGGGCCCTGACCGGGATCGCGTGTCGACGCGTTCCGGCACCGCCAGGAGGAGCTCCGGGAGGCGGGCCACGGGGAGGCCGACGCCTCCCGCTCCTCAGCCTCCGGGGGTCCCCTCCCTGGCGCCGGCCGCTGGGGCCGGGCCAGCCCCGAAAGCCGGGCCCGGGCCCGGGCCTGCTTGCTCAGCCTTCCGTTGCCAGGGGCCTGAGCCTGGGGGCCTCCGCATGGGGAACCCTGAGTCCCGCGCCACGAGTCCCCCCGACCGTCCCGGCGACCACGGCACCTTTCGCGGCTTCGTCCCAGCCGTGGAGTGAGAGATCACTCCGTTCACCCACAGAGGCCAGCCCCCTCCACGGGAGCCCCGGCCGCCCGCCACGGCGGAGGCGGACGCCCGGCCACGGCGCCTCCATCCACTCTGCTCGGGGAAAACTCCCCGGCGCCGGGGCCGCCGGCCGCGCCCCATCGTCGCGGCTCGTTTTCCGGGTGGCCGCGCCATGCGCCGAGCGAGAAAGGGCCCTGCTCCACGCGGCCCTGGGCGCTGACCAGGGCTGCCCAACGCCGGCCAATTCTCACGAGCGTTCTGCCCAAATCGATCCCGATTTGGGCAGAACGCTCGTGAGAATTGGCCGGAAAACGCCCGGCGAACACACTTCGGGCACCAGAGGGCCGCAGGGCCGCCCCCCCCGGGGCCCTGTCCGGGATCGCGTGTCGGCGCGTTCCGGCACCGCCAGGAGGAGCTCCGGGAGGCGGGCCCCGGGGAGGCCGACGCCTCCCGCTCCTCAGCCTCCGGGGGTCCCCTCCCTGGCGCCGGCCGCTGGGGCCGGGCCAGCCCCGAAAGCCGGGCCCGGGCCCGGGCCTGCTTGCTCAGCCTTCCGTTGCCAGGGGCCTGAGCCTGGGGGCCTCCGCATGGGGAACCCTGAGTCCCGCGCCACGAGTCCCCCCGACCGTCCCGGCGACCACGGCACCTTTCGCGGCTTCGTCCCAGCCGTGGAGTGAGAGATCACTCCGTTCCCCCACAGAGGCCAGCCCCCTCCACGGGCGCCCCGGGCGCCCGCCACAGCGGAGGCGGACGCCCGGCCACGGCGCCTCCATCCACTCTGCTCGGGGAAAACTCCCCGGCGCCGGGGCCGCCGGCCGCGCCCCATCGTAGCGGCTCGTTTTCCGGGTGGCCGCGCCATGCCCCGAGCGAGAAAGGGCCCTGCTCCACGCGGCCCTGGGCGCTGACCAGGGCTGCCCAACGCCGGCCAATTCTCACGAGCGTTCTGCCCAAATCGATCCCGATGTGGGCAGAACGCTCGTGAGAATTGGCCGGAAAACGCCCGGCGAACACACTTCGGGCACCACAGGGCCGCAGGGCCGCCCCCCAGGGGCCCTGACCGGGATCGCGTGTCGACGCGTTCCGGCACCGCCAGGAGGAGCTCCGGGAGGCGGGCCCCGGGGAGGCCGACGCCTCCCGCTCCTCAGCCTCCGGGGGTCCCATCCCTGGCGCCGGCCGCTGGGGCCGGGCCAGCCCCGAAAGCCGGGCCCGGGCCCGGGCCTGCTTGCTCAGCCTTCCGTTGCCAGGGGCCTGAGCCTGGGAGCCTCCGCATGGGGAACCCTGAGTCCCGCGCCACGAGTCCCCCCGACCGTCCCGGCGACCACGGCACCTTTCGCGGCTTCGTCCCAGCCGTGGAGTGAGAGATCACTCCGTTCACCCACAGAGGGCCAGCCCCCTCCACGGGAGCCCCGGCCGCCCGCCACGGCGGAGGCGGACGCCCGGCCACGGCGCCTCCATCCACTCTGCTCGGGGAAAACTCCCCGGCGCCGGGGCCGCCGGCCGCGCCCCATCGTCGCGGCTCGTTTTCCGGGTGGCCGCGCCATGCCCCGAGCGAGAAAGGGCCCTGCTCCACGCGGCCCTGGGCGCTGACCAGGGCTGCCCAACGCCGGCCAATTCTCACGAGCGTTCTGGCCCAAATCGATCCCGATTTGGGCAGAACGCTCGTGAGAATTGGCCGGAAAAACGCCCGGCGAACACACTTCGGGCACCAGAGGGCCGCAGGGCCGCCCCCCCGGGGCCCTGTCCGGGATCGCGTGTCGGCGCGTTCCGGCACCGCCAGGAGGAGCTCCGGGAGGCGGGCCCCGGGGAGGCCGACGCCTCCCGCTCCTCAGCCTCCGGGGGTCCCCTCCCTGGCGCCGGCCGCTGGGGCCGGGCCAGCCCCGAAAGCCGGGCCCCGGGCCCGGGCCTGCTTGCTCAGCCTTCCGTTGCCAGGGGCCTGAGCCTGGGGGCCTCCGCATGGGGAACCCTGAGTCCCGCGCCACGAGTCCCCCCGACCGTCCCGGCGACCACGGCACCTTTCGCGGCTTCGTCCCAGCCGTGGAGTGAGAGATCACTTCGTTCCCCCACAGAGGCCAGCCCCCTCCACGGGCGCCCCGGCCGCCCGCCACGGCAGAGGCGGACGCCCGGCCACGGCGCCTCCATCCACTCTGCTCGGGGAAAACTCCCCGGCGCCGGGGCCGCCGGCCGCGCCCCATCGTCGCGGCTCGTTTTCCGGGTGGCCGCGCCGTGCCCCAAGCGAGAAAGGGCCCTGCTCCACGCGGCCCTAGGTGCTGACCAGGGCTGCCCAACGCCGGCCAATTCTCACGAGCGTTCTGCCCAAATCGATTCCGATTTGGGCAGAACGCTCGTGAGAATTGGCCGGAAAACGCCCGGCGAACACACTTTGGGCACCAGAGGGCCGCAGGGCCGCCCCCCCGGGGCCCTGTCCGGGATCGCGTGTCGTCGCGTTCCGGCACCGCCAGGAGGAGCTCCGGGAGGCGGGCCCCGGGGAGGCCGACGCCTCCCGCTCCTCAGACTCCGTGGGTCCCCTCCCTGGCGCCGGCCGCTGGGGCCGGGCAGCCCCGAAAGCCGGGCCCGGGCCCGGGCCTGCTTGCTCAGCCTTCCGTTGCCAGGGGCCTGAGCCTGGGGGCCTCCGCATGGGGAATCCTGAGTCCCGCGCCACGAGTCCCCCCGACCGTACCAGCGACGACGGCACCTTTCGCGGCTTCGTCCCAGCCGTGGAGTGAGAGATCACTCCGTTCCCCCACAGAGGCCAGCCCCCTCCACGGGCGCCCCGGCCGCCCGCCACGGCGGAGGCGGACGCCCGGCCACGGCGCCTCCATCAACCCTTTCGGGGAAAGCACCCCGGCGCCGGGGCCGCCGGCCACGCCCCATCGTCACGGCTCGTTTTCCGGGTGCCCGCGAAATGCCCCGAGCGAGAAAGGGCCCTGCTCCACGCGGAACTGGGCGCTGACCAGGGCTGCCCAACGCCGGCCAATTCTCACGAGCGTTCTGCCCGAATCGATCCCGATTTGGACAGAACGCTCGTGAGAATTGGCCAGAAACCACCCGGGGAACACACTTCGGGCACCACAGGGCCGTAGAGCCGCCCGCCCGGGGCCCTGTCCGGGATCGCGTGTCGTCGCGTTCCTGCACCGCCAGGAGGAGCTCCGGGAGGCAGGCCCCGGGGAGGCCGAGGCCTCCCGCTCCTCAGCCTCCGGGGGTCCCTTCCCCGGCGCCGGCAGCTGGGGCCGGGCCGGCCGCGAAAGCCTGGCCCGGGTCAAGGCCTGCTTGCTCAGACTTCTGTTTCCAGGGGCCTGAGCCTGGGGGCCTCCCCACGGGGAACGCTGCGTCCCGCGCCACGAGTACCCCGAACGTCCCGGCGACAACGGCACCTTTCGCGGCTTCGTCCCAGCCATGGACTGAGGGATCCATCCGTTCCCCCACGGAGGACAGCCCCCTCCATGGGCGCCCCGGACACCCGCCACGGCGGAGGCGGACGCCCGGCCACATCGCCTCCATCAACTCTGCTCTTGGAAAGCACCACGGCGCCGGGGCCGCCGGCCGCGCCCCATCGTCACGGCTCGTTCTCCGGGTGGCCGCGCCATGCCCCGAGCGAGAAAGGGCCCTGCTCCACGCGGCCCTGGGCGCTGACCAGGGCTGCCCAACGCCGGCCAATTCTCACGAGCGTTCTGCCCAAATCGATCCCGATTTGGGCAGAACGCTCGTGAGAATTGGCCGGAAAACGCCCGGCGAACACACTTCGGGCACCAGAGGGCCGCAGGGCCGCCCCCCCGGGGCCCTGTCCGGGATCGCGTGTCGTCGCGTTCCGGCACCGCCAGGAGGAGCTCCGGGAGGCGGGCCCCGGGGAGGCCGACGCCTCCCGCTCCTCAGCCTCCGGTGGTCCCCTCCCTGTCGCCGGCCGCTGGGCCGGGCCAGCCCCGAAAGCCGGGCCCGGGCCCGGTCCTGCTTGCTCAGCCTTCCGTTGCCAGGGGCCTGAGCCTGGGGCCTCCGCATGGGGAACCCTGAGTCCCGCGCCACAAGTCCCCCCCGACCGTCCGGCGACGACGGCACCTTTCGCGCCGTCGTCCCAGCCGTGGAGTGAGAGATCACTCTGTTCCCCAAAGAGGCCAGCCCCCTCCAAGGGCGCCCCGGCCGCCCGCCACGGCGGAGGCGGACGCCCGGCCACGGCGCCTCCATCCACTCTGCTCGGGAAAACTCCCCGGCGCCGGGGCCGCCGGCCGCGCCCATCGTCGCGGCTCGTTTTCCGGGTGGCCGCGCCATGCCCCGAGCGAGAAAGGGCCCTGCTCCACGCGGCCCTGGGCGCTGACCAGGGCTGCCCAACGCCGGCCAATTCTCACGAGCGTTCTGCCCAAATCGATCCCGATGTGGGCAGAACGCTCGTGAGAATTGGCCGGAAAACGCCCGGCGAACACACTTCGGGCACCACAGGGCCGCAGGGCCGCCCCCCCGGGGCCCTGTCCGGGATCGCGTGTCGTCGCGTTCCGGCACCCGCCAGGAGGAGCTCCGGGAGGCGGGCCCCGGGGAGGCCGACGCCTCCCGCTCCTCAGCCTCCGGGGGTCCACTCCCTGGCGCCGGCCGCTGGGGCCGGGCCAGCCCCGAAAGCCGGGCCCGAGCCCGGGCCTGCTTGCTCAGCCTTCCGTTGCCAGGGGCCTGAGCCTGGGGGCCTCCGCATGGGGAACCCTGAGTCCCGCCGCCACGAGTCCCCCCGACCGTCCCGGCGACCACGGCACCTTTCGCGGCTTCGTCCCAGCCGTGGAGTGAGAGATCACTCCGTTCCCCCACAGAGGCCAGCCCCCTCCACGGGCGCCCCGGCCGCCCGCCACGGCGGATGCGGACGCCCGGCCACGGCGCCTCCATCCACTCTGCTCGGGGAAAACTCCCCGGCGCCGGGGGCCGCCGGCCGCGCCCCATCGTCGCGGCTCGTTTTCCGGGTGGCCGCGCCATGCCCCGAGCGAGAAAGGGCCCTGCTCCACGCGGCCCCTGGGCGCTGACCAGGGCTGCCCAACGCCGGCCAATTCTCACGAGCGTTCTGCCCCAAATCGATCCCGATTTGGGCAGAACGCTCGTGAGAATTGGCCGGAAAACGCCCGGCGAACACACTTCGGGCACCACAGGGCCGCAGGGCCGCCCCCCCGGGGCCCTGTCCGGGATCGCGTGTCGGCGCGTTCCGGCACCACCAGGAGGAGCTCCGGGAGGCGGGCCCCGGGGAGGCCGAAGCCTCCCGCTCCTCAGCCTCCGGGGGTCCCCTCCCTGGCGCCGGCCGCTGGGGCCGGGCAGCCCCGAAAGCCGGGCCCGGGCCCGGGCCTGCTTGCTCAGCCTTCCGTTGCCAGGGGCCTGAGCCTGGGGGCCTCCGCATGGGGAACCCTGAGTCCCGCGCCACGAATCCCCCCGACCGTCCCGGCGACCACCGGCACCTTTCGCGGCTTCGTCCCAGCCGTGGAGTGAGAGATCACTCCGTTCACCCACAGAGGCCAGCCCCCTCCACGGGCGCCCCGGACGCCCGCCACGGCGGAGGCGGACGCCCGGCCACGGCGCCTCATCCACTCTGCTCGGGGAAAACTCCCCGCGCCGGGGCCGCCGGCCACGCCCCATCGTCGCGGCTCGTTTTCCGGGTGGCCGCGCCATGCCCCGAGCGAGAAAGGGCCCTGCTCCACGCGGCCCTGGGCGCTGACCAGGGCTGCCCAACGCCGGCCAATTCTCACGAGCGTTCTGCCCAAATCGATCCCGATTTGGGCAGAACGCTCGTGAGAATTGGCCGGAAAACGCCCGGCGAACACACTTCGGGCACCAGAGGGCCGCAGGGCCGCCCCCCCGGGGCCCTGTCCGGGATCGCGTGTAGTCCGTTCCGGCACCGCCAGGAGGAGCTCCGGGAAGCGGGCCCCGGGGAGGCCGACGCCTCCCGCTCCTCAGCCTCCGGGGGTCCCCTCCCTGGCGCCGGCCGCTGGGGCCGGGCCAGCCCCGAAAGCCGGGCCCGGGCCCGGGCCTGCTTGCTCAGCCTTCCGTTGCCAGGGGCCTGAGCCTGGGGGCCTCCGCATGGGGAACCCTGAGTCCCGCGCCACGAGTCCCCCCGACCGTCCCGGCGACCACGGCACCTTTCGCGGCTTCGTCCCAGCCGTGGAGTGAGAGATCACTCCGTTCCCCCACAGAGGCCAGCCCCCTCCACGGGCGCCCCGGGCGCCCGCCACGGCGGAGGCGGACGCCCGGCGACGGCGCCTCCATCCACTCTGCTCGGGGAAAACTCCCCGGCGCCGGGCCGCCGGCCGCGCCCCATCGTCGCGGCTCGTTTTCCGGGTGGCCGCGCCATGCCCCGAGCGAGAAAGGGCCCTGCTCCACGCGGCCCTGGGCGCTGACCAGGGCTGCCCAACGCCGGCCAATTCTCACGAGCGTTCTGCCCAAATCGATCCCGATTTGGGCAGAACGCTCGTGAGAATTGGCCGGAAAACGCCCGGCGAACACACTTCGGGCACCACAGGGCCGCAGGGCCGCCCCCCAGGGCCCTGTCCGGGATCGCGTGTCGGCGCGTTCCGGCACCGCCAGGAGGAGCTCCGGGAGGCGGGCCCCGGGGAGGCCGACGCCTCCCGCTCCTCAGCCTCCGGGGGTCCCCTCCCTGGCGCCGGCCGCTGGGGCCGGGCCAGCCCCGAAAGCCGGGCCCGGGCCCGGGCCTGCTTGCTCAGCCTTCCGTTGCCAGGGGCCTGAGCCTGGGGGCCTCCGCATGGGGAACCCTGAGTCCCGCGCCACGAGTCCCCCCGACCGTCCCGGCGACCACGGCACCTTTCGCGGCTTCGTCCCAGCCGTGGAGTGAGAGATCACTCCGTTCACCCACAGAGGCCAGCCCCCTCCACGGGAGCCCCGGCCGCCCGCCACGGCGGATGCGGACGCCCGGCCACGGCGCCTCCATCCACTCTGCTCGGGGAAAACTCCCCGGCGCCGGGGCCGCCGGCCGCGCCCCATCGTCGCGGCTCGTTTTCCGGGTGGCCGCGCCATGCCCCGAGCGAGAAAGGGCCCTGCTCCACGCGGCCCTGGGCGCTGACCAGGGCTGCCCAACGCCGGCCAATTCTCACGAGCGTTCTGCCCAAATCGATCCCGATTTGGGCAGAACGCTCATGAGAATTGGCCGGAAAAAGCCCGGCGAACACACTTCGGGCACCACAGGGCCGCAGGGCCGCCCCCCCCGGGGCCCTGTCCGGGATCGCGTGTCGGCGCGTTCCGGCACCACCAGGAGGAGCTTCGGGAGGCGGGCCCCGGGGAGGCCGACGCCTCCCGCTCCTCAGCCTCCGGGGGTCCCCTCCCTGGCGCCGGCCGCTGGGGCCGGGCAGCCCCGAAAGCCGGGCCCGGTCCCGGGCCTGCTTGCTCAGCCTTCCATTGCCAGGGGCCTGAGCCTGGGGGCCTCCGCATGGGGAACCCTGAGTCCCGCGCCACGAATCCCCCCGACCGTCCCGGCGACCACGGCACCTTTCGCGGCTTCGTCCCAGCCGTGGAGTGAGAGATCACTCCGTTCACCCACAGAGGCCAGCCCCCTCCACGGGAGCCCCGGACGCCCCGCCACGGCGGAGGCGGACGCCCGGCCACGGCACCTCCATCCACTCTGCTCGGGGGAAAACTCCCCGGCGCCGGGGCCGCCGGCCGCGCCCCATCGTCGCGGCTCGTTTTCCGGGTGGCCGCGCCATGCCCCGAGCGAGAAAGGGCCCTGCTCCACGCGGCCCTGGGCGCTGACCAGGGCTGCCCAACGCCGGCCAATTCTCACGAGCGTTCTGCCCAAATCGATCCCGATTTGGGCAGAACGCTCGTGAGAATTGGCCGGAAAAACGCCCGGCGAACACACTTCGGGCACCACAGGGCAGCAGGGCCGCCCCCCCGGGGCCCTGTCCGGGATCGCGTGTCGGCGCGTTCCGGCACCGCCAGGAGGAGCTCCGGGAGGCGGGCCCCGGGGAGGCCGACGCCTCCCGCTCCTCAGCCTCCGGGGGTCCCTCCCTGGCGCCGGCCGCTGGGGCCGGGCCAGCCCCGAAAGCCGAGCCCGGGCCCGGGCCTGCTTGCTCAGCCTTCCGTTGCCAGGGGCCTGAGCCTGGGGGCCTCCGCATGGGGAACCCTGAGTCCCGCGCCACGAGTCCCCCCGACCGTCCCGGCGACCACGGCACCTTTCGCGGCTTCGTCCCAGCCGTGGAGTGAGAGATCACTCCGTTCACCCACAGAGGCCAGCCCCCTCCACGGGCGCCCCGGCCGCCCGCCACGGTGGAGGCGGACGCCCGGCCACGGCGCCTCCATCCACTCTGCTCGGGGAAAACTCCCCGGCGCCGGGGCCGCCGGCCGCACCCCATCGTCGCGGCTCGTTTTCCGGGTGGCCGCGCCATGCCCCGAGCGAGAAAGGGCCCTGCTCCACGCGGCCCTGGGCGCTGACCAGGGCTGCCCAACGCCGGCCAATTCTCACGAGCGTTCTGCCCAAATCGATCCCGATTTGGGCAGAACGCTCGTGAGAATTGGCCGGAAACGCCCGGCGAACACACTTCGGGCACCACAGGGCCGCAGGGCCGCCCCCCGGGGCCCTGTCCGGGATCGCGTGTCGGTGCGTTCCGGCACCGCCAGGAGGAGCTCCGGGAGGCGGGCCCCGGGGAGGCCGACGCCTCCCGCTCCTCAGCCTCCGGGGGTCCCCTCCCTGGCGCCGGCCGCTGGGGCCGGGCCAGCCCCGAAAGCCGGGCCCGGGCCCGGGCCTGCTTGCTCAGCCTTCCGTTGCCAGGGGCCTGAGCCTGGGGGCCTCCGCATGGGGAACCCTGAGTCCCGCGCCACGAGTCCCCCCGACCGTCCCGGCGACCACGGCACCTTTCGCGGCTTCGTCCCAGCCGTGGAGTGAGAGATCATTCCGTTCACCCACAGAGGCCAGCCCCCTCCACGGGAGCCCCGGCCGCCCGCCACGGCGGAGGCGGACGCCCGGCCACGGCGCCTCCATCCACTCTGCTCGGGGAAAACTCCCCGGCGCCGGGGCCGCCGGCCGCGCCCCATCGTCGCGGCTCGTTTTCCTGGTGGCCGCGCCATGCGCCGAGCGAGAAAGGGCCCTGCTCCACGCGGCCCTGGGCGCTGACCAGGGCTGCCCAACGCCGGCCAATTCTCACGAGCGTTCTGCCCAAATCGATCCCGATGTGGGCAGAACGCTCGTGAGAATTGGCCGGAAAACGCCCGGCGAACACACATCGGGCACCACAGGGCCGCAGGGCCGCCCCCCCGGGGCCCTGTCCGGGATCGCGTGTCGGCGCGATCCGGCACCGCCAGGAGGAGCTCCGGGAGGCGGGACCCGGGGAGGCCGACGCCTCCCGCTCCTCAGCCTCCGGGGGTCCCCTCCCTGGCGCCGGCCGCTGGGGCCGGGCAGCCCCGAAAGCCGGGCCCGGGCCCGGGCCTGCTTGCTCAGCCTTCCGTTGCCAGGGGCCTGAGCCTGGGGGCCTCCGCATGGGGAACCCTGAGTCCCGCGCCACGAATCCCCCCGACCGTCCCGGCGACCACGGCACCTTTCGCGGCTTCGTCCCATCCGTGGAGTGAGAGATCACTCCGTTCACCCACAGAGGCCAGCCCCCTCCACGGGAGCCCCGGACGCCCGCCACGGCGGAGGCGGACGCCCGGCCACGGCGCCTCCATCCACTCTGCTCGGGGAAAACTCCCCGGCGCCGGGGCCGCCGGCCGCGCCCCATCGTCGCGGCTCGTTTTCCGGGTGGCCGCGCCATGCCCCGAGCGAGAAAGGGCCCTGCTCCACGCGGCCCTGGGCGCTGACCAGGGCTGCCCAACGCCGGCCAATTCTCACGAGCGTTCTGCCCAAATCGATCCCGATGTGGGCAGAACGCTCGTGAGAATTGGCCGGAAAAACGCCCGGCGAACACACTTCGGGCACCACAGGGCCGCAGGGCCGCCCCCCCGGGGCCCTGTCCGGGATCGCGTGTCGGCGCGTTCCGGCACCGCCAGGAGGAGCTCCGGGAGGCGGGCCCCGGGGAGGCCGACGCCTCCCGCTCCTCAGCCTCCGGGGGTCCCCTCCCTGGCGCCGGCCGCTGGGGCCGGGCCAGCCCCGAAAGCCGGGCCCGGGCCCGGGCCTGCTTGCTCAGCCTTCCGTTGCCAGGGGCCTGAGCCTGGGGGCCTCCGCATGGGGAACCCTGAGTCCCGCGCCACGAGTCCCCCCGACCGTCCCGGCGACCACGGCACCTTTCGCGGCTTCGTCCAGCCGTGGAGTGAGAGATCACTCCGTTCCCCCACAGAGGCCAGCCCCCTCCACGGGCGCCCCGGGCGCCCGCCACAGCGGAGGCGGACGCCCGGCCACGGCGCCTCCATCCACTCTGCTCGGGGAAAACTCCCCGGCGCCGGGGCCGCCGGCCGCGCCCCATCGTAGCGGCTCGTTTTCCGGGTGGCCGCGCCATGCCCCGAGCGAGAAAGGGCCCTGCTCCACGCGGCCCTGGGCGCTGACCAGGGCTGCCCAACGCCGGCCAATTCTCACGAGCGTTCTGCCCAAATCGATCCCGATGTGGGCAGAACGCTCGTGAGAATTGGCCGGAAAACGCCCGGCGAACACACATCGGGCACCACAGGGCCGCAGGGCCGCCCCCCCGGGGCCCTGTCCGGGATCGTGTGTCGGCGCGATCCGGCACCGCCAGGAGGAGCTCCGGGAGGCGGGACCCGGGGAGGCCGACGCCTCCCGCTCCTCAGCCTCCGGGGGTCCCCTCCCTGGCGCCGGCCGCTGGGGCCGGGCAGCCCCGAAAGCCGGGCCCGGGCCCGGGCCTGCTTGCTCAGCCTTCCGTTGCCAGGGGCCTGAGCCTGGGGGCCTCCGCATGGGGAACCCTGAGTCCCGCGCCACGAATCCCCCCGACCGTCCCGGCGACCACGGCACCTTTCGCGGGCTTCGTCCCAGCCGTGGAGTGAGAGATCACTCCGTTCACCCACAGAGGCCAGCCCCCTCCACGGGAGCCCCGGACGCCCGCCACGGCGGAGGCGGACGCCCGACCACGGCGCCTCCATCCACTCTGCTCGGGGAAAACTCCCCGGCGCCGGGGCCGCCGGCCGCGCCCCATCGTCGCGGCTCGTTTTCCGGGTGGCCGCGCCATGCCCCGAGCGAGAAAGGGCCCTGCTCCACGCGGCCCTGGGCGCTGACCAGGGCTGCCCAACGCCGGCCAATTCTCACGAGCGTTCTGCCCAAATCGATCCCGATTTGGGCAGAACGCTCGTGAGAATTGGCCGGAAAACGCCCGGCGAACACACTTCGGGCACCACAGGGCCGCAGGGCCGCCCCCAAGGGGCCCTGACCGGGATCGCGTGTCGACGCGTTCCGGCACCGCCAGGAGGAGCTCCGGGAGGCGGGCCCCGGGGAGGCCGACGCCTCCCACTCCTCAGCCTCCGGGGGTCCCATCCCTGGCGCCGGCCGCTGGGGCCGGGCCAGCCCCGAAAGCCGGGCCCGGGCCCGGGCCTGCTTGCTCAGCCTTCCGTTGCCAGGGGCCTGAGCCTGGGAGCCTCCGCATGGGGAACCCTGAGTCCCGCGCCACGAGTCCCCCCGACCGTCCCGGCGACCACGGCACCTTTCGCGGCTTCGTCCCAGCCGTGGAGTGAGAGATCACTCCGTTCACCCACAGAGGCCAGCCCCCTCCACGGGAGCCCCGGCCGCCCGCCACGGCGGAGGCGGACGCCCGGCCACGGCGCCTCCATCCACTCTGCTCGGGGAAAACTCCCCGGCGCCGGGGCCGCCGGCCGCGCCCCATCGTCGCGGCTCGTTTTCCGGGTGGCCGCGCCATGCCCCGAGCGAGAAAGGGCCCTGCTCCACGCGGCCCTGGGCGCTGACCAGGGCTGCCCAACGCCGGCCAATTCTCACGAGCGTTCTGCCCAAATCGATCCCGATTTGGGCAGAACGCTCGTGAGAATTGGCCGGAAAACGCCCGGCGAACACACTTCGGGCACCACAGGGCCGCAGGGCCGCCCCCCCGGGGCCCTGTCCGGGATCGCGTGTCGGCGCGTTCCGGCACCGCCAGGAGGAGCTCCGGGAGGCGGGCCCCGGGGTGGCCGACGCCTCCCGCTCCTCAGCCTCCGGGGGTCCCCTCCCTGGCGCCGGCCGCTGGGGCCGGGCCAGCCCCGAAAGCCGGGCCCGGGCCCGGGCCTGCTTGCTCAGCCTTCCGTTGCCAGGGGCCTGAGCCTGGGGGCCTCCGCATGGGGAACCCTGAGTCCCGCGCCACGAGTCCCCCCGACCGTCCCGGCGACCACGGCACCTTTCGCGGCTTCGTCCCAGCCGTGCAGTGAGAGATCACTCCGTTCCCCAACAGAGGCCAGCCCCTTCCACGGGCGCCCCGGCCGCCCGCCACGGCGGAGGCGGACGCCCGGCCCACGGCGCCTCCATCCACTCTGCTCGGGGAAAACTCCCCGGCGCCGGGGCCGCCGGCCGCGCCCCATCGTCGCGGCTCGTTTTCCGGGTGGCCGCGCCATGCCCCGAGCGAGAAAGGGCCCTGCTCCACGCGGCCCTGGGCGCTGACCAGGGCTGCCCAACGCCGGCCAATTCTCACGAGCGTTCTGCCCAAATCGATCCCGATTTGGGCAGAACGCTCGTGAGAATTGGCCGGAAAACGCCCGGCGAACACACTTCGGGCACCACAGGGCCGCAGGGCCGCCCCCCCCGGGGCCCTGTCCGGGATCGCGTGTCGGCGCGTTCCGGCACCGCCAGGAGGAGCTCCGGGAGGCGGGCCCCGGGGAGGCCGACGCCTCCCGCTCCTCAGCCTCTGGGGGTCCCCTCCCTGGCGCCGGCCGCTGGGGCCGGGCCAGCCCCGAAAGCCGGGCCCGGGCCCGGGCCTGCTTGCTCAGCCTTCCGTTGCCAGGGGCCTGAGCCTGGGGGCCTCCGCATGGGGAACCCTGTGTCCCGCGCCACGAGTCCCCCCGACCGTCCCGGCGACCACGGCACCTTTCGCGGCTTCGTCCCAGCCGTGGAGTGAGAGATCACTCCGTTCCCCCACAGAGGCCAGCCCCCTCCACGGGCGCCCCGGCCGCCCGCCAAGGCGGAGGCGGACGCCCGGCCACGGCGCCTCCATCCACTCTGCTCGGGGAAAACTCCCCGGCGCCGGGGCCGCCGGCCGCGCCCCATCGTCGCGGCTCGTTTTCCGGGTGGCCGCGCCATGCCCCGAGCGAGAAAGGGCCCTGCTCCACGCGGCCCTGGGCGCTGACCAGGGCTGCCCAACGCCGGCCAATTCTCACGAGCGTTCTGCCCAAATCGATCCCGATTTGGGCAGAACGCTCGTGAGAATTGGCCAGAAAACGCCCGGCGAACACACTTCGGGCACCACAGGGCCGCAGGGCCGCCCCCCCGGGGCCCTGTCCGGGATCGCGTGTCGGCGCGTTCCGGCACCGCCAGGAGGAGCTCCGGGAGGCGGGCCCCGGGGAGGCCGACGCCTCCCGCTCCTCAGCCTCCGGGGGTCCCCTCCCTGGCGCCGGCCGCTGGGGCCGGGCCAGCCCCGAAAGCCGGGCCGGGCCCGGGCCTGCTTGCTCAGCCTTCCGTTGCCAGGGGCCTGAGCCTGGGGGCCTCCGCATGGGGAACCCTGAGTCCCGCGCCACGAGTCCCCCCGACCGTCCCGGCGACCACGGCACCTTTCGCGGCTTCGTCCCAGCCGTGGAGTGAGAGATCACTCCGTTCCCCCACAGAGGCCAGCCCCCTCCACGGGCGCCCCGGCCGCCCGCCACGGCGGAGGCGGACGCCCGGCCACGGCGCCTCCATCCACTCTGCTCGGGGAAAACTCCCCGGCGCCGGGGCCGCCGGCCGCGCCCCATCGTCGCGGCTCGTTTTCCGGGTGGCCGCGCCATGCCCCGAGCGAGAAAGGGCCCTGCTCCACGCGGCCCTGGGCGCTGACCAGGGCTGCCCAACGCCGGCCAATTCTCACGAGCGTTCTGCCCAAATCGATCCCGATTTGGGCAGAACGCTCGTGAGAATTGGCCGGAAAACGCCCGGCGAACACACTTCGGGCACCAGAGGGCCGCAGGGCCGCCCCCCCGGGGCCCTGTCCGGGATCGCGTGTCGGCGCGTTCCGGCACCGCCAGGAGGAGCTCCGGGAGGCGGGCCCCGGGGAGGCCGACGCCTCCCGCTCCTCAGCCTCCGGGGGTCCCCTCCCTGGCGCCGGCTGCTGGGGCCGGGCCAGCCCCGAAAGCCGGGCCCGGGCCCGGGCCTGCTTGCTCAGCCTTCCGTTGCCAGGGGCCTGAGCTGGGGGCCTCCGCATGGGGAACCCTGAGTCCCGCGCCACGAGTCCCCCCGACCGTCCCGGCGACCACGGCACCTTTCGCGGCTTCGTCCCAGCCGTGGAGTGAGAGATCACTCCGTTCCCCCACAGAGGCCAGCCCCCTCCACGGGCGCCCCGGCCGCCCGCCAAGGCGGAGGCGGACGCCCGGCCACGGCGCCTCCATCCACTCTGCTCGGGGAAAACTCCCCGGCGCCGGGGCCGCCGGCCGCGCCCCATCGTCGCGGCTCGTTTTCCGGGTGGCCGCGCCATTCCCCGAGCGAGAAAGGGCCCTGCTCCACGCGGCCCTGGGCGCTGACCAGGGCTGCCCAACGCCGGCCAATTCTCACGAGCGTTCTGCCCAAATCGATCCCGATGTGGGCAGAACGCTCGTGAGAATTGGCCGGAAAACGCCCGGCGAACACACTTCGGGCACCACAGGGCCGCAGGGCCGCCCCCCCGGGGGCCCTGTCCGGGATCGCGTGTCGTCGCGTTCCGGCACCGCCAGGAGGAGCTCCGGGAGGCGGGCCCCGGGGAGGCCGACGCCTCCCGCTCCTCAGCCTCCGGGGGTCCCCTCCCTGGCGCCGGCCGCTGGGGCCGGGCCAGCCCCGAAAGCCGGGCCCGAGCCCGGGCCTGCTTGCTCAGCCTTCCGTTGCCAGGGGCCTGAGCCTGGGGGCCTCCGCATGGGGAACCCTGAGTCCCGCGCCACGAGTCCCCCCGACCGTCCCGGCGACCACGGCACCTTTCGCGGCTTCGTCCCAGCCGTGGAGTGAGAGATCACTCCGTTCCCCCACAGAGGCCAGCCCCCTCCACGGGCGCCCCGGCCGCCCGCCACGGCGGAGGCGACGCCCGGCCACGGCGCCTCCATCCACTCTGCTCGGGGAAAACTCCCCGGCGCCTGGGCCGCCGGCCGCGCCCCATCGTCGCGGCTCGTTTTCCGGGTGGCCGCGCCATGCCCCGAGCGAGAAAGGGCCCTGCTCCACGCGGCCCTGGGCGCTGACCAGGGCTGCCCAACGCCGGCCAATTCTCACGAGCGTTCTGCCCAAATC